>NC_073263.2:30884467-31187497 GCF_029289425.2 Pan paniscus | reverse complement strand
AATGGAAGCACAGCATACCAAAACTTATGAGATAACAGCAAAAGCAGTAATAAAAGGAGGTTTCTAGTAATAAATACCTCCATCAAAAAAGAAAAAAATCTCAAACGCACAGATGAATGTTGCACCTCAAGAACTGGAAAAACAAAACCAAACTAAACCCAAAATTAGTAGAAGGAAAGAAATAATACAAATCAGATGAGAAAGCAACAAAATAGAGACAAAAATACAAAAAAAGATCAATAAAACAAAGAGTTGGTATTTTTAAAAAAGATAAACAAAATCAACAAACCTTTAGTCAGATTAACAAAGAAGAGAGAAGACTAAAATAAATAAAATCAGAGATGAAAAAGGAGATATTACAACTAATACCACAGAAATACAAAGGGTCATAAGAAACTATTATAACTATATGCCAAGAAATTAGATAATCAAGAAGAAATGAACAAATTCCTAGACATATACAATCTACCAAGATTGAATCATGAAGAAATAGAAAATCTAAACAGATCAATAATAAGAGAATAGAATCAATAATAAAAATTCTCCCATCAAAGAACAGCCCAGGACCAGATGTCTTCATTGCTGAATTCTACCAAACATTTGAAGAAGAGCTAATTCTTCTCAAACTATTTCAGAAATTTGAAGAAGAGAGAACTGTTCCAATCTAATTCTGTAAGGCCAGCATTACCCTGATACCAAAACCAGATAAGGATGCAACAAAAAAAGAAAACTTCAGGCCAATATCCCTGATGAAAACAGTTGTAAAATTTCTCAACAAAATATTAGCAAACTGAATTCAATAACACATCAAAAATAACTATTCACCATGATCAACAGATGAACAGATAAACCAAACATAATATGTACACAATTGAATACTGTTCAGCCACAAAAAGAATGAAATCCTATCATTTGCAACAACACTGATGAAACTGGAAAACATTATGTTAAGTGAAATAAGTCAGACACAAAAAGAAAAATATGAAATGATCTCACTGTATGTGGAATCTAAAAGAGCTTATCTCCTATAAATAGAGAATAGAATGGTGATTATCAGGGACTGATGGGGGTAGAAAGAGGTTAGTCAGCGGTACAAAGGTACAATTAGATAGGAGGAATAAGTTCTGATTTCTATTGCACAGTAGGGTGACTATAGTTATCAATAATATATTTTATGTTTCAAAATAGCTAGAAGAGAGGATTTCGAATGTTCTTACCACAAAGAAATGAAAAGTGTTTGAGGTGATAGGTTTGCTAAAATTAGCTGGATTTGATCGTAATACAATGAACACATGTATTAAAACAATAGATTGTTTCCCATATATATCTATAGTTATGTCAATTAAAAATACAATAAATCTTGAAGAATGATACAATAAAGAAAGGAACAAATACAACCCATAAACTAGAAGATCTTTGTGGCATACATAACACAAGTGATCGTGTCCAGAACCTATAAATCTTCTATAAATCAATAGGTTTTAACATGTACAAGGTTTACTCCAGTGCTGTTTATAGTGACGAAAAAAAAAAAAACAAAACCCTGGAAGTAACCCAAGTGTCCCAGATAGAAAATTGATAAATTTGGTACCTTCATATAGTGGAATACTGAGCAGTAATGAAAATGATTAAATCATATACAACATTCATAAATCTCAGAAATGAGTTGAATGAAATTTAAAGAAAACTATGGTACAATATCAATTATAAAATCTCAAGAACATGAAAATATAACTAATGTCTTAGTAAAGATACATACACATAAAATGTAATTATAGTAAAAACGAATGCGATGACAAGTGTAAAACTATAGGTAATGGTCACCTCAGGAAGGTAAGAGAGTGGAATGTGACTCAGGAGACACACCAGGAATTTTCAATGATATTGGTACTGTGCTACCTTTTAATCTGAGTCATTGCTGTTTGGATGGCTTCAGAGTTGTTAAAACATGAAAAGATGTGCATCTCAGAATTCTTTTTTTTTTTTTGAGACAGAGTTTCACTCTTGTTGCCTAGGCTGGAGTACAGTGGCATGATCTTAGCTCACTGCAACCTCCGCCTCCAGGGTTCAAGCGATTCTCCTGCCTCAGCCTCCTGAGTAGCTGGGATTACAGGCATGCACCACCACACCTGGCTAATTTTTTGTGTTTTTAGTAGAGACAGGGTTTCTCCATGTGGGTCAGGCTGGTCTCGAACTCCCTACCTCAGGTGATCAACCCACCACAGCCTCCCAAAGTGCTGGAATTACAGGCATGAGCCACCACGCCCAGCTCAGAATTCTTGAAATATTGTAGTTTATAATACATTTTGAAAAATTAAATGTGCAAGTGCACTCTGCTTTCTCAGATATTTCCCATTTTTAAAAGATTTCTAAGAATCTCTCATCCTTCTCTTTAGTTTGTCACTATTCTTCTTAAATATTATCCTCTAAATAAAATATTATGATTGAAACTGAACACAATGCTTATTTCCAGAGTGAATTCTATCACTGATGTCCTTATAGAAGTGAAAAAAGACTTCAATTCTCCATTCTCCTGGACTAAATTTTCGCTATAAAGTTCTGCCCCACCATTATTAGAGTTGGTGCAGAGCCCAGATTTCTTAATGGTTGTTCTGGTAGACAGGAGAAAGGATGAAAAAGTAGATCACAAAAGATCATATGCCACTAGAAAGTTGTCTGAAAGAACATACAGTTGCCCAGAAACCTGCTTGTGTGAGTTGAAATGCTGTCTGCAGGGGACACACAGGCCTGGGTTCTATCTTTGTGTGGCAGTGATGTAGCCCTCTCTGCTTCCTTTCAACTTTCATCTCTTTCTTGTAAACAAACCCAAAGCACAGGATTCTGCACAAGTTTCTTAATTTTGCATTCTCTACTAATGTCTTTACATCCAGTTACCCATTAAAAGTATTAAAAACCTGAAAAGATCTTTTAATGTATTTTTAATGGGCGTAGGAGAGTGGGGAGAGGTGGGTATACATAAGTTTCAGACCTCTCTAGAAAGGTTTGAGGCAACTGGACAGTTATATATCTCATTCTCAGCTGATCAGACTAGAAATGAATTCCCTGTTCCACAATCTGTTCCAAAATATAAGTGAGATGTTCCGGACAAAGAATGTAAAGTAAAACCATGTTACTCCAGCTGCATGAAAAAGGTGATTGAGTTTGGGGGACATAGGGATATGGAATTATTTAGTGGTGTATGCCTCTCAAATGTCAATCAGTTCCAAAAGCTCTTGAGCCAGAAGATCATGCTAAGTATTAAACCAGTGTTTTTCAAGTGTGGTATTGACTGGCCTTGTATCAGAATTGCCTGGGGTGTTAGATTAAAGTACAGATCCTCATTTGCTCAGAATCCTGCTGGGATGAAGTCCTGCAGTTTGCATTTTTAGCAAGTTTTCTAGGCTATTTTGAGACAAAACCCTCTAAATTATTTTAAATGCCCCTAACCATGAAGAGTCAGCGCTGTTACCAGCCCAGCAGTCTCTCTAAACACAGCACTAAAAATGCTATTCCCAGAGATAAGCCTTCACAGCATTTGCTGAAATATTTTACCAAGAGTGACCTAGTGCAATTATAGTCACCTTACATTTTATAGTTCCAAATAATTGGCCCTCTTTATCCCAAAATCTACTATTATTTTTTAGATCATGAGCCCTGATTATTTTCTTCATTGTGTTTTTAAGCTGTCTGATAGCAGCTGCCCCACATCTGTCCTTACAGCCAGATTACTGTCCTTCTGACAGTGTATAAAGCCAAAGAATCAATCAGCCAGATTTTAGTGCAAATACTCAGATGTACCACCCATTTAATTCTGGGGTACTTTTACTTGGTTTCATTATCCTAGTTCTTAATTCTTTGGACCTCCAGATTTGGAGCTCATCCCTGTTCTTTCTGGCAGTCAGATGCCTCCTGGCATCCCTCATTGTCAGGAGAGAAATCCTTGTTCCTACCTCATGCCTGTGGGAACCAACCCCAATATGGCCAGGAGTAGTGGTGAGTCCCGTCCTGTTCTCCCTTCAACAAGAGAGCCTGGAGGCCCAGCTTGGGACTGATCATGGCTTCTTACTGCAACAAGGTGCCCCTGTTCTCACTGGCTCAAGTTTGGTCCAGGGCAGATGACCCCCAAGTCTCCTGTCTCCCGTAACACCAGTTGAATGGGCATAATGTAAGGCAGGGCGGCTATGTCTCAACCGTGGTGTGGATGGTGCTTTGTGCACATTGCCTGCTGTGAGGAGAGCCTTGCAGTCTACAAAAGACTGCATATCTGCTGGTAGTGGGAACTTGTTCAGCCCTGAATATATCCACACTGGACTCTAGTCCCCTACCAAGTGTATGTGTCTCCTGATGAACACGTCCAACTCACATCCATCCTGACAACCAGGGATTCAGAAATATAGTCACGGATTCAACAGATTAATTTTTAAAAGACTTATTATGTACCAGGCATTATTCAAAGCATTGGTAATACACTATTGAAAGAAATGAAGTCCCAGCTCCTGTGTTGTTTATATTCTAGGTAAGGAAGAAAAATAAACATAAATAAATATAAAATACATCAGAGATGAGGGTGGGCATGGTGGCTCACGCCTGTAATCCCAGCACTTTGGGAGGCCAAGACGGGCAGATCACGAGGTCAGGAGATCGAGACCATCCTGGCTAACACAGTGAAACCCCGTCTCTACTAAAAATACAAAAAAATTAGCCGGGCATAGTGGCGGGCACCTGTAGTCCCAGCTACTCAGGAGGCTGAGGCAGGAGAATGGCATGAACCTGGGAGGTGGAGCGTGCAGTGAGCCGAGATTGCACCACCGCACTCCAGCCTGGGCGACAGAGCCAGACTCCATCTCAAAAAAAAAAAAAAAAAAAAAAAAAAAAAAAAAATATATATATATATATATATATATATATATATATATATATCAGGGATGATAAGTACTAAGCAGAAAAATAAAAAGTCTAAGGGGATGTCTTAAAGTGGTTGAACCCCCACCCCCACTCCAACCAACCTGAGACAATGGCATAAGTGTAGGTAGTTTGTCTTAGGTGGATCCCAAGAAACAGGATTGAGCAACTGGGAAGAATACAACAGTGAGGGAGGAAAGCCCATCCCAGTGGTCATTACTGCTATGGGTGACTGGGACGTAATCCCTATGGGATCTTCTTCTCTTTTTGAGACGGAGTCTTGCTCTGTCACCCAGGCAGGCTGGAGTAAAGTGGGGCAATCTCAGCTCACTGCAACCTCTGCCTCCCAGGTTCAAGTGATTCTCCTGCCTCTGCCTTCCAAGTAGCTAGGATTACAAGCGCATGCCAATACGCCCAGCTAATTTTTGTATTTTTAGTTGAGACAGGGTTTCACCATGTTGGCCAGGTTGGTCTTGAACTCCTGACCTCAGGTGATCCACCCGCCTTGGCCTCCCAAAGTGCTGGGATTACAGGCATAAGCCACTGCACCTGGCCCCCTGTAGGGATCTTCTGAGGGACTTCATTGAATGTGCCTCAATTATTCACCCAAATTACAGAAGATAGCAGTATTTATCCATAGCTCCTATTCTCCATGGGTCAAGGGTTTTCCTGATTTGGTTCCAGGTTTGAGCATGTGATGGCTGAGTGGACTCTCATAGGCTGGAGCTGGAGAGAAGCCCAGAGACAGAAAGCAAGAGATATGCAGTGCAGCTGGGGAGGTCTTGCCTGGCTACATTTGCATGAAGCTATTGGCTATAGCAATGGCTGAAGAGAAAGCTGAGCTGAGAGGACATAAAATGAAGCAAGGATGGAGAAGAGATGGAACAATCTTACATAAATTGGCCAAAGAAGTCATTAGACCACCTGCTCTGTGCTGCATGCCTACCATCAGCTCCAATGCTCACTGCCATTACAGAAAATGGACCAGAAGAGCAGTCATGGCACCTTCATTCATGTCTTAAGAAAGCTTTAGGAGAGTGGTTTGAAAACTAGGCTTCTATGAAGCACCTTTGGGTGCTGCTGAATTGGAAGAGGGAGGAAGAAGTGGGCTGATAGCAGAAAAGGGCCAATGGGTGGAGTCTCAGTCCTCTGACCCACTTCAACCAGAAAAATCTGCTTTCACTCATTTTGCATATTGAGCATCATTGTGATAATTTGGGGCTGAAATAAATTTGGAAACCACAAGAGCGCATTAAGGAATTTCACTGGGAGAATTGGTGAGGTCCCAAACCTGGGATGAGTTGCCCATCTCCCCTCTGGTTATTAAGCTAGGCTGATATACAATGTACCCGGGAAGGAAGTCACAAATATCAGCTTGTGTTCAAGAAAGCATTTTGACTCATTGTGCTCCCTCTCTAATCCCATTTAATCTCAGCCTGCTTTCACTGAGTCTCTTTCTCTTGATTCATTCATTCGCTAATATAGCAAATATTTTGTGAACATATATTATTTGTCAACATTGTGCTAGACCCCTGAGATATGACTGAGATATAGTTCTTTCATTCAAGGAACCCAAGTCTAATGGCAGATGAGGACAGAAAAACGAATTAACAGACAATTACCATACAATGTTAAGCAAAGAATAAACAGTCTTGTGAGAACATGGAGAAAAGCTTTTGACTCTAACCCATGTGTAATCTAACCTATGTGATTAAGGGATGGGGTCTCAGAGGAAGTGCACCATGACATGAATCCTGGAGAATGTGCTGGAGTTAGTAAAGTTCTAAACTCTTGTCTGTAACAACATTCCCACATTTGAATCTTGGCTTTCTCTTTTGAAATCTGGGTAAACTTGATTTTCTGGGACCCATATGATATTATTCTAGAACATAAGATGTCACCTTGGTCAAATCATTCTACTTAGAGCCATCAGCTTCCCCATCCATCCTGCATGTGGGAGTAAGGATAAGGCTGGGAAAAATAAACAGTGTTATCTTGGAATGATCATAGAGTGGAGTAAATAAAACCCATTCAGCAAACACATTCTGGGCACCTACAATGTTCCAAGCACAGTGGCCAGTGCTGAATATAGAAATGAAATATCAATTCCATGTCCTCAAATCATCTACAATCTAACTGTACATAAGGCGAGTGGGACCAAAGCCTTAATCATTGCTAACTCTTCTCAACAATACTGTTGATTGAGTTTCACCATGGCACTCACGAGGGAGCTATTTTTATGGGGTATCTAGCTTTGGGAAGGAATAACACATTTCTATCTGCAAAATATTCTTATAGCATGTAAGAAGCACAGATCAGCCGGGAGCGGGGTGTACATAGGGTGTGAAGAGATAAAAAAGGAGACAATTGCAGTACAGTAGGTAAGTGCTATAATAGAGGTAGGCAGAGTGCTAAAGGATCCTGGAGAGTTTCATGGGGGTTGGGTCCTGAAGGGCACAGAGGGGTTAGCATGACCCCTCCACCTGAACCCTCTTTGCCCTTTCTACCTGAAGGGCAAAGAGGTGGAAGTGGGGAGGTTGGCTCAAGAGAGCCTGGGCCTTGGTAGCATGTGAGAGCTGAAGTAAAGTAATAGGCTGAACTGGAGATATCAGTAAGGGCCAGATTATCCTAATCTTCATGTTCCAGGTTTTGGACCAGGCTTTATCTTACAGGCCCTGAGGAGGCACTGATGGTTTCAAGAAAGATCGCTCTGGGTAGAGTTTAGAGTATACACTGGAGTGGTTGAATGTAGGGAGTTATTTCCAAGGTGACGACAGTAACCTAGAAGGAAATTGATCAGTTTCTGAACTAGCAGAGTGCAGAAGGCTTGTTTCGGTTATCTACTGATGTGTAACAAACAAGCCCAAAACTCAGTGGCTTAACAAAAACAATTTATTCTTTCTCAGGATTCTGTGAATTGACTGGTTGGTTCTTCTGCACATTATGGTATCAACTGGGGTTTCGGAGTGACTGGAAGGTCCAAATGACCTCACTCACATGGCTGGCAATGGGTGTAGGCCACAAGATGGGAGCTCAGCTGGGACTTTCAACCAGAGGTCTCAGTTCTCCTCCACATATGTGTGTCCATGTGGCTACTTGAGCTTCCTGACAGCATGGTGGTTGGGTTTTAAAAAGGAATGCTCCAAGAGTAGAATCCTCAATGTGCAAGTGCTTATAAATCCCCGCATTCACCACACTTGCTAATGTCCTATTAGCAAAAACTAGATCTATGGTCAAGCCCAGAGGGGTGTACATAGGGTGTGAATACCAGAAAGCATGGTTCAGTGGGGGCTAACGTCTACCATGGATATGGAGAAAAGATAAACAGTGTGATGGTAAATTTTATGTATCAACTGGGTTCAGCGGCTCACGCCTATAATCCCAGCACTTTCGGAGGCTGAGGTCAGCAGATTACATGAGGCCAGGAGTTTGAGACCAGCCTGGCCAACATGGTAAAACCCCATCTCTACTAAAAATATGAAAATTAGCCAGGTATGGTGGTCCATGTCTGTAATCCCAGCTGCTCAGGAGGCTGAAGCAGGAGAATCACTTGAACCTGGGAGGTGGAGGTTACAATGAGCTGAGATGGCACCACTGCACTCCAGCCTGAGTAACAGAGTGAGACTCTGCCTCAAAAAAAAAAAAAAGAAAAAAAAAAACAGAAGTGTTTAATATGTCAACTAGCCTGGGACACAGTGTGCCTAGATATTTGCTTAAACATTATTCTGGTTGTGTCTGTGAGTGTTTCTTGATGAGATTAACACTGGAAATGGCAGGCTGAGTAAAGCTGATTGCCTTCCCCAATGCGGGTGGGCCTTATCCAATCCATTGAAGGCCTGAATGAAACAAAAGGCTGAGTAAGGGATCTCTGGTTATCTTCAAACTAGGACATCAATCTTCTCCTGCCTTTGGACTTGGACTAGGATTTGAACTGGAACTTACACCATTAGCTTTCCTGCTTCTCAGACTATCCCATGAGCCTTCCTGGGTCTCCAGCTTGCCGTCTACAGATTTTGGGTCTTCTAAGCCTGCATAACCATATGAGCCAATTCCCTATAATGAATCTCTATTATGTATAATATACTATTTATATATATATACACCCACAGAGATCTACCTATCTATCCACCTATTGGTTCTGCTTCTCTGGAGAAACCTGATTCATACAGATTAAAAAATGTCACTTCTAGTGCTCACCCACTGCTCCAGTCTGTTCTTCAGAATTTTTACTGCTGACATTTGCCTGCCCCCTTCCTCAAATAGGAGCAGGAAGTAAATGGGGAAGGGGTTATGGGCTTATATTGCCTAAAAGACTTCACACCATTACAAAAATATCGTTAAAGCGGAAACCCTCTATTCTTTTTTCAAAGTATTTGGCTTGAAGTTATTATTGAGTAATTTTATAATATATAAATGTGACTATTTAGCAATTAGTAACATTTTAAAAGGATGCTCTTTGTTGAAAATACATAAATATCGTTCCACTTTATGGCTTGAAATCCTAGGGCACAATTCATGTTTAATCTAAAATGTGAAAGTGAAGTCAGGCTGGGAAAAGGAAAGCAGGAAAGAATATAGCTATAAAACAAGCTGTGCTGCTTCTCAAAGTGTTTGAATGTGGCTTCTTTACCATAATGAAAATGACTTTGATAATCATGGTAATTGGTCCCTATGATTCTTCACAAATGTGATTCCCTTGGGGTGATCAAATGCTTTGAGATGTTAATTTCTGTATGTTGCAAGAATATTTTAAAAATAACCTCCCCTTATACTCAAAGGTGCTGCACAAAACCAATTCTTTCTATGGCTGGCTCCTGGTCTGTGCCCTGGTTTCCACATTTGTAAAAGGGAGATAACAATAGTATTAAAATATAGTAGAAAGCAGTAGCGTATAGTATAAAATAATAGTAATCCCCTCATAAGTTTGTTGTAAAAATTAAATTAAAGAATATGTGTAAATGATCTGTGCTTCTTTTTTTTTTTTTTTTGAGATGGAGTCTCATGCTGTCACCCAGGTTGGAGTGCAGTGGCGTGATCTCGGCCCACTGCAACCTCTGCCTCCTGGGTTCAAGTGATTCTCCTGCCTCAGCCTCCTGAGTAGCTGGGATTACAGGCACGTGACATCACGCCCAGCTAATTTTTTGTATCTTTAGTAGACACTGGGTTTCACGGTGTTGGCCAGGCTGGTCTCGAACCCCTGACCTCATGATCCACCTGCCTCAGCCTCCCAAGGTGCTGGGATTACAGGTGTGAGCCACCGCGCCTGGCCGATCTGTGCTTCTTATATGCTGTAGGAATATTTTGCAGATAGAATGTGTTATTCCTTCCCAAAGCTAGATACCTCATAAAAAATAGCTCCCTTGTAAGTGCCATGGTGAAACCAAAGCACTGTTGTTGAGAAGAGTTAGCAATGATTAAGGCTTTGGTCCCACTCGCCTTATATGACTCCTCCAGGCCTTGTGTTATTCATGTATCAAAGGAGGAAGTTGAGCCCAGTGTTCTTCCGTGCCTCTTATCCGGTCAAGGCAGACTGTCTGAAACTATCCATCAGGAATCACCAGCAGCCTTGACCCATCTGTTCCTCCTCCATCATCTGTAACAGAAGTTCTCCCTACCACTTCTTTTTAATATTATTTTCTCTTTGGAAGTTCTAATCACCTTTGAAGACAGAGCTTCATGCCTGATGATACATAGCCCTGCAGGTGTAACTTAACAAAGCGCCTTCTCTTTGTTGCAGGTATCATATTCTTTTACCTTGATTTGATTTCCCTTTATTCTAAATGTATTCCATCCTCTTTTTCTTGTTGAATACTCATTTCTGTCTAAAAAGACTGGATTTCCTTTCACAACCTTCAGCAGAGTCGTTCTTGGTATCTTTTCCCCTTCCCCAAGAGCAAGCACATGGACTTGTGGCTACCACCAATTCCTACTTAGCTATGATTTCCTCAATTCAACAACCTGTGACCCTTCTGTGGAGAGTTAGTGATTGGATGAGATACCACCACACATGCTAATGCACACACACAAAGCACTCAGAAGATTCAATACAGAATTTTCCTCTCAAGAAAGTTGTTCACCTCTCATTGTTCCCAAGAGCAAACCACACCTTGTTCATTGCACCTATGCCTGTTCATGGGACTCAGAAGTAGCAAAGCCTATCTATTGTTACATTAAATAAACATGAAGCCATGGCCTGAAGCTATTTCCCTCCTTTGAGTTTCTATGCAAGGAACTGCAACCTTACATGAAATGTAAAATACATCATGTTTCTAACTTGTCCTCCAAGATATTCTGCTCTCTATGTATAAATGTAAATTTGAGGGAAGAGAGAGACCTTCTCATATGGTTTTATACTCAGTACCTGTTTTAAGAAAAAAAGAAAAAACAACAAGGAAGTAAAACCAAAGACGGGCAGCCCGGCGCCAGGCTCGAAACCAGGCCTGGGCCTGCCTAGCCTAAACCCAGTAGTTAAAAATCAACTCATGACTTAGAACCTGATGTTACCCATAGATTTCAGGCATTGTATAAAAGAACACTGTGAAACTCCCTGCTCTGTTCTGTTTCACTCTGACTACCAGTGCATGAAACCCCTGTCACGTATCCCCTAGATTGCTCAATCAATCACGACCCTTTCATGTGAAATCTTTAGTGTTGTGAGCCCTCAAAAGGGACAGAAATTGTGCACTCGAGGAGCTCGGATTTTAAGGCAGTAGCTTGCCAATGCTCCCAGCTGAATAAAGCCCTTCCTTCTACAACTCAGTGTCTGAGTTAAAAAGAGAGAAAGAGACAAAGAAGAAATCGAAGAGAGAAAGAGAGAGATGAAAGTAGTAAAGAAAAAAACGGTGTACCCTATTCCTTTAAAAGCCAGGGTAAATTTCTATCTACCCAGCCATGGCATATTCTACTTATGTGGATCTTCAACCCATATCTGCCTCTCAGACAGTTTGCAAGAAATAACAAAATCTATCCTTACCTTACAATCCCAAATAGACTGTTTGGCAGCAGTGACTCTCCAAAATCGCCGAGGCCTAGACCTCTTCACTGCTGAGAAAGGAGGACTCTGCACCTTCTTAGGGGAAGAGTGTTGTTTTTACACTAACCAGTAGGGGATAGTATGAGATGCCGCCTGGCGTTTACAAGAAAAGGCTTCTGAAATCAGACAACGCCTTTCAAATTCTTATACCAACCTCTGGAGTTGGGCAACATGGCTTCTCCTCTTTCTAGAACCTGTGGCAGCCATCTTGCTGTTACTCGCCTTTGGGCCCTGTATTTTTAACCTTCTTGTCAAATTTGTTTCCTCTAGAATCGAGGCCATCAAGCTACAGATGGTCTTACAAATGAGTTGAACCCCAAATGAGTTCAACTAACAACTTCTACCGAGGACCCCTGGACTGGCCCGCTGGCACTTCCCCTGGCCTAGAGAGTTCCCCTCTGAAGGACACCACAACTGCAGGGCCCCTTCTTCGCCCCTATCCAGCAGGAAGTAGCTAGAGCGGTCATCGGCCAAATTCCCAACAGCAGTTGGGGTGTCCTGTTTAGAGGGGGGATTGAGAGGTGACAGCGTGCTGGCAGTCCTCAGAGCCCTCGCTTGCTCTTGGCACCTCCTCTGCCTGGGCTCCCACTTTGGCGGCATTTGAGGAGCCCTTCAGCCCACCACTGCACTGTGGGAGTCCCTTTCTGGGCTGGCCAAGGCTGGAGCCCACTCCCTCAGCTTGCAGGGAGGTGTGGAGGGAGAGGCGCCAGCGGGAACCGGGGCTGTGTGTGGCGCTTGCAGGCCAGCTGGAGTTCCGGGTGGGTGTGGGCTTGGTGGGCCTGCACTCGGAGCAGCCGGCCAGCCCTGCTGGCCCCAGGCAATGAGGGACTTAGCACCCGGGCCAGTGGCTGCGGAGGGTGTACTGGGTCCCCCAGCAGTGCCAGCCCACCGGCGCTGCCCTCGATTTCTCACTGGGCGTTAGCTGCCTTCCCGCGGGGCAGGCCTTGGGACTGCAGCCTGCCATGCCTGAGCCTTCCCCCGCCTCCGTGGGTTCCTGTGCAGCCCAAGCCTCCGGACGAATGCCGCCCCCTGCTCCACGGCGCCCAGTCCCATCGACCGCCCAAGGGCTGAGGAGTGCGAGCACATGGCGGGGGACTGGCAGGCAGCTCCACCTGCAGCCCCGGTGCGGGATCCACTGGGTGAAGCCAGCTGGGCTCCTGAGTCTGGTGGGGACATGGAGAGTCCTTATATCTAGCTCAGGGATTGTAAACACACCAATCAGCACCCTGTGTCTAGCTCAAGGTTTGTGAGTGCACTAATCGACACTCTGTATCTAGCTGCTCTGGTGGGGCCTTGGAGAACCTTTATGTCTAGCTCGGGGATTGTAAATACACCAATCAGCACCCTGTGTCTAGCTCAGGGTTTGTGAGTGCACCAATCGACACTCTGTATCTAGCTGCTCTGGTGGGACCTTGGAGAACCTTTATGTCTAGCTCAGGGATTGTAATTACCCCAGTCGGCACTCTGTATCTAGCTCAAGGTTTGTAAACACTCCAATCGGCACCCTGTGTCTAGCTCAGAGTTTGTGAGTGCACCAATCGACATTCTGTATCTAGCTACTCTGGTGGGGCCTTGGAGAACCTTTGTGTTGATATTCTGTATCTAACTAATCTGATGGGGATGTGGAGAACCTTTGTGTCTAGCTCAGGGATTGTAAATGCACCAATCAGCGCCGTGTCAAAACAGACCACTTGGCTCTACCAATCAGCAGGATGTGGGTGGGGCCAGATAAGAGAATAAAAGCAAGGTGCCTGAGCCAGCAGTGGCAACCTGCTCGGGGCCCCTTCCACACTGTGGAAGTTTTGTTCTTTTGCTCTTTGCAATAAGTCTTGCTACTGCTCACTCTTTGGGCCCACGCTGCTTTTATGAGCTGTAACACTTACCGCGAAGATCTGCAGCTTCACTCCTGAGCCCAGCGAGACCACGAGCCCACCAGGAGGAATGAACAACTCCAGACGCGCTGCCTTAAGAGCTGTAACACTCACTGCAAAGGTCTGTAGCTTCACTTTTGAGCCAGCGAGACCACGAGCCCACCAGAAGGAAGAAACTCCGAGCACATCTGAACATCAGAAGGAACAAACTCCAGACGCGCCACCTTAAGAGCTGTAACACTCACTGTGGGGGTCCGCGGCTTCATTCTTGAAGTCAGTGAGACCAAGAACCCACCAATTCCGGACACAGAGAGAGCCACCCTTTGTCACTAGTGTCGGACCTCTGAGCCCAAGCCTGCAAGTATTCATCCAGATGGCCTGAAGCAAGTGAAGAATCACAAAAGAAGTGAAAATGGCTGGTTCCTGCCTTAACTGATGACATTACCTTGTGAAATTCCTTCTCTCCCTCATCCTGGCTCAAAAGCTCCCCCACTGAGCACCCTGTGACCCCCACCCCTGCCAGCCAGAGAACAACCCCCTTTGACTGTAATTTTCCACTACCTACCCAAATCCTATAAAAGACCCCCACCCCATCTCCCTTCACTGACTCTCTTTTCGGACTCAGCCCGCCTGCACCCAGGTGATTAAAAAGCTTTATTGCTCACACAAAGCCTGTTTGGTGGTCTCTTCACACGGACTCGTGTGAAAACTAGCAAGAGGTTTAAGTCAAGCAGATGTCACAAGAGACTGGCACATGAGGGTTGACACCTAATTTCCCAATAAGAAATCTTCAGTTTAACTTGTCTAAGATTGTTATTTTTTCCCTTTAGATTGAAAACTTTTATTTCAATACTGTCTTAGTCAATTCAAGCTGCTGTAACAGTGTACCATGGGTTGTGTGGCTTACACACAACAGAAATTTATTTTCTATTGTCTTGAAGGCTAGAAATCCACGATCAGAGTGCCAGCAGGTCAGGTTCTTTGTAGGATCCTCTTCTGGGTTGCAGGCTTCTATCTTTTTATTGTATCCTCACATGGGGGAAAGAAGGTGAGAAAGCTCTGTGGGGTTTCTTTTATAAGAGTACTAATCCCATACATGAGGCCTGTACTATTATTATCCAATTTCCTCCCCAAAGTCCTACTTCCTAATACCATCACATTGGGGGTTAAGATTTCAATATATGGCTGGGCACAGTGGCTCACACCTGTAAACCCAGCACTTTGGGAGGCTGAGGCAGGTGGATCACTTGAGGTCAGGCATTCGAGACCAGCCTGACCAACATGGTGAAACCCTGTCTCTACTAAAAATACAAAAATTAGCTGAGCGTGGTAGCATGCACCTATAGTCCCAGCTACTCAGGAGGCTAAGGCAGGAAGAATCTCTTTAACCTGGGAGGCTGAGGTTGCAGTGAGCCAGGATTGTGCCACTGCACTCCAGCCTGGACAACAGAGGGAAACTCTGTCTCAAAAAAAGATTTCAACATATGCAGTTTAGGGGGAGACAAATATTCAATCCATTGCAAATACTTAAATGTATCTTTTTTTATCACATGATATAGAATTAAAATAAAAGGATTCATCAGCAAATAACAAAGTATACATTTTTGCACATATAGAATAAGAGAAAATCATGAGAAATGTAAAATACATCATGTTTCTAACTTGTCTTCCAAGATATTCTGCTCTCTACCTTTGGTAATATAAAAAGCACAATGAGAACACCCATCTCCTAATTACAAGGCAGCTACTAGGCCAACCAACAATCATGTAGCCCACATGTGGTTATTTTCATTGAAGACTCATGGCTAGACCTTAGTTTTTGAATATGCATATTACATGAAAAATAGTCAAAAGCCTATTTTTGCCTCAACTTCTTTGTAAATCTATCTCTTTGCTCACATATACATTATTTTCCCGGTTGCATCCAGAATGTTACGCTTGAATGAGTCACAAACCTCTTCTTAGCCCTTGCCCCTGAGGTACTATGACCTTATGTTTTTCCTCACCATCTGCTTTTTTTTTTTTTTCTCTGCAAAGCTTTTTGAAGCTCAGCTTCAAGGAACAAGAGAATAACAAAGATGAAAATTATTGCCATCGATCACTTTTAGATAAAGCCGAATGTCTTCCAGCCACTCTGAATTGATTTTCTTTTCCCCCATGAGAAAGCAACAGAAAGGAGTTAGAAACCACATGGGGGACTGAATCAATATAAAAGTGAGAGGCATTTTGTGGAGGTAATCACATGTAGAGAAGCGGGGAGTTCACAGGACTAGTTAATAGGGCTAAGTTGCTGACTCAGCTTTATTAACAACTCACTAGGCAAGCCATAAAACCCTCAGACTTTACACTTAAATATGTGTCCCTGCTCCCTTGTGGAGATAATTCAGCTGTCATTTGTTGCGTTCTTTCTATGCATCAGACAGAGTTAGGGCCTCTCACAATGACACGCAGAAGTGATGGCTTTATGTATAGCACCACCGTGCTGACAGCAATGAGCTCCAGGGTTAGATGAGAGGGTCATAAGTATGATGATACTAATAAAAGAATGCTAGTGGAATACCACTAGCATTTATTATTTCCACTGACAGCTAAATACGTCATGCTTGCACTCTTTTTTTTTAACCCCTTAAGGCAACTAGTTACCATATCTGTCTTAATGTGTCTTTACATTTTTTGTTCAATTGTGTAAAACATATATAACTAAATGCGGCATTTTAGCCATGTTTAAGCATACAATTTAGTCACATTAGCTACACTCAAAATGTTGTGCAATCATCACCACTATTTCTGAAATTCTTTATCACCTTACATAGAAACTCTATATCCATTAAGCAGTAACTCCCCTGCTACCACACACACATACACTGAGAGTCCCTGGTAACCTCTAATCACTTTCTGCTTCTACAAATGTGTCTACTATAGAAATTCCATGAGTGGAATTATACAATATTTGTTATTTTGTGTCTGGCTGATTTCACTTAACAGTGTTTTCAAGGTCTATTCACGTTGTAGCATGTATCATTTATTTTACAGAAATATAGGCAGGATAATATTTCTTTTTTTTTTTTTTTGACGGAATCTCACTCTATCGCCCAGGCTGGAGTGTAGGGGCATGATCTCGGCTCACTGCGAACTCTGCCTACCAGGGTCACGCCATTCTCCTGCCTCAGCCTCCCGAGTAGCTGGGACTACAGGCGCCCGCCACCACGCCCAGCTAATTTTTTGTATTTTTAGTAGAGACGGGGTTTCACCGTGTTAGCCAGGATGGTCTCGATCTCCTGACCTCGTGATCCGCCCGCCTCGGCTTCCCAAAGTGCTGGGCTTACAGGCATGAGCCACAGCGCCCGGCCAAGGCTGGATAATATTTCATTGTATGTACAGTGGATCCTCATTATTCACAGATTCTGTAATTGCAAATGTGCCTACTTGCTAAAGTTTATTTGTAATCCCCAAATCAGTACCCATGGGGTTTGTGTGGTCATTCACGAATGTGTAGAGTGGCAAAATCTTTCAATTGCCTGGTGCTCATGTTCTCAGCTGAGGTTGAACAAATCAATGCTCTGCTTTCTTATTTCAGCTCTTATACTATAAAAAAGTGTCATTTTTGTGGTCTGTTTGGTAATACGTTTTCCGTATTTTTTGTGCTTTTTGTTGTGGATTTCAGTGTTTAAAATGTCCCTAACCCTATGCCTAGTGCTGAAGTGCTGTCTAGGATCCCTGAAGTGCAAGAAGTCTGTGATGGAGGCAACATGTGTGTCAGAAGAGCTTCATTCAAGCATGGGTGCTATTGTCTGTGAGTTCAGTGTTGATGAATCAACAATATATATTGAAGTCTCTTCAAGCAGAAACATACATAAAACAAGGTCTTGCACTGATTAGTTGACCAAAATATTGAGTAGATGCTCACAGGACCCTTTTTTCCCCCTAGTAGCAGTGATTTGGTATTCACAATTTCATTTTTTGCAGTGACTATAGAACATAACTACTATGGACAATGAGAATTGACTATATATAGTCATCCTTTGGTATCCATGGGGGATTGGTTCCTGGAATTCCTGTAACACCAAAATCCAAATATTATCAAGTCTCAAGTCCTTGTTATAAAATGACATAGTATTTGTATATAACCCATGCACATCCTCCTGTAAACCTTAAAACATCTCTAAATTACTTATAATATCTAATACATTATAAATACAATATAAATTTACTATAAATGCTATGTATACTACTATGCTATATTTTAAATATAATATAAATGTTATGTATGTTACTATGCTATATTTATATTATAAATATAATATTAGCATAAATACATAGCAATTATAGTAATGTTTATATTATATTTATATATATTTACTTTAATGTAGTTATTAATACACACAATACATATATTTATGTATTATATAAATATATAAATGTAATATAAATATTACTATATTATATTTATATATTATATTACTATATTTTATATTATATAAATATATAAATATAATATAAATATTACTATATTATATTTATATGTTATAAATATAATATATTACTACATTATATTTATGTTATAAATACAATATAAATATTACTATATTATATTTATGTTATAAATATAATATAAATATTACTATATTATATTTATAACATATAAATATAATATACATATCACTATATTATATTTATATGTGATAAATATAGTATAAATATTACTATATTATATTTATGTTATAAATATAATATATAAATATATGTATTGTGTGTATTAATACATATACACAATACATATATTTATATATTATATTTATAATATATAAATATATGTTCATGTATATTTATATATATTTATCTATAAATATATAATATATATTTTTATATATATTATATATATATTTATAATGTATAAATATAATACAGTAAAAAAAGTTTTACCTTTAATTCAGCCCCTGTCCCACTGTTGCCTTAGGTCACACCCTCACAATTTCTAGTCAGGATGGTTTCAGCATGCTCTGGACACTAGCTGGTGTTCTTTCCTCTGTTCTTGCTCTGTCCTAGGGCAATTCATTCTCTATTCAATTGTTAAAACCATGTTTTAACAAGACAAACACTATTAAAGCTTTTGATGTTTACCCATAGCATAACAAGAAAATCCAAAGACTATCTACAAGCCAGAGAGGGCTTGAACAGATTCTTCCCTCGCAGCCCTCAGAAGGAACCAACCCTATCAGCAATTTGATTTAGGACCTCCTGACTCCAGAACTGGGAGACAATAAAGTTCTGTTGTCTAAGCCACTCAATTTGTGGTACTTTGTTACAGCAGGCCTAAAAATCACATACAGCTCTTAAATTTGAATTTATTCATAATTTTTAAATCTGGATATGGAAAAAGTGGACCGTTATCTTATTATATGTGATTATTATGCTGGATCTGCTTTGAAGGATCCAAAATCAAAACCCATCTTAGACTTTCTTTTTACATTTCCTACTTTGCATTTTGAAACTAAGGGAGGAGACCACCCCTCATACTGTCTTATGCCCAATTTCTGCCTCCAAAGAAAGAAAAAGTAAAAACTAAAAGGCAGAAATGAAATCCACAAGCAGACAGCCCGGCACCACACCCTGGGCCTGGTAGCTAAAGATCGACCCCTAACCTAATCGGTTGGTTATGTTATCTATAGATTACAGACATTGTACAGAAAAACACTGTGAAAATCCCTTTCCTGTTTTGTTCCGATCTAATTACCGGTGCATGCAGCCCCCAGTCATGTACCCCCTGCTTGCTCAATCGATCACGACCCTCTCACACACACCCCCTTAGAGTTGTGATCCCTTAAAAGGGACAGGAATTGCTCACTCTGGGAGCTCAGATCTTGAGACAGGAGTCTTGCCAATGCCCCTGGCGGAATAAACCCCTTCCTTCTTTAACTCGGTGTCTGAGGAGTCTTGTCTGTGGCTCATCCTGCTACAAAACCATTTGAATGTAACCAATAACAACATCTCTTTCTATGAAATCCCTGGTATTCATCTATTAGGGAGGTTTTGGGGAATCCACAGTTACTTTGATTAATATTTAAAATGGATTTTGATGGTGAAAAAACACAAGTCTAGGCCAAAGCAAATTTGACAGGAACAGCAGCTTCCCTCAAAGGCAGGAAGGCTGCTCTCAGCCTCAACGGGAACTTGTCTCTTTGTTGGGTAGAACCCTTTGGCTCAGCTGAACTTTTGGAGCTACGATCTTTTTTTATCATATGGTTTTGCTGTTTTTCTTCCTGGAGTCCAAATACTATAATTAATGCCTGTCTGTTGTGATTCTGTAAGAAAGCACTTCTTGTTCTTTAGAACAAGACAGAGATACATCACGAAAAATATGTGAATTAATATCATGCTTCTACTTGAACTTTCGACCCAAGTAACATATTGGTCCCAATTTCCCTTGGTCATAGCATCCTCTAATGGGTGGGGCCACCTGTGACCAGCATGCTGGTGACTAAGCCACTGGTCACACATACCTCCAAATGGTAGACAGGCCAGAAAGTATTCTAGAAGATTTCCTTCTAAATGGAACAAAACCCCTCCCTCATTAGTCAGACCAATCCTCAGATCAGGTCAGGGTCAAATCTCAGAAATTATAGACCTTGAAGTAGTTGAATTATGTGAGAGAATGTAGAAGCAAGCATGTAGGCATGAGTTAGGAGGAAGTGCTGGGCTGACCCAGACAGACACTGCAGGCTGTTTATCTCCTCAAGGTTGCTCTGACCCCCTAGATTCCATGAGCAAAGTCGAAATAGAAGAATCCTGCTGCCCATAGCAAGTGGAAGCAGTGTGATTAGTGAGAATAAACTAGGCTTTGGGTCAAGTAGACCTGGGCCTAAATCCTGGTTAAGCTGTTCCTAATTGTGTGACTTTAAGAGGATTCATTAGCCAACATGATCTTCACATCCTGCGTCTGTGGCATGTGGATAATAATGCATCATATCTACCTCAGAGAGTGTTTGTTCAATGCAGTCATGTTTATAAATCTTTTAACATGCCTTACACAAAATAAGAGTCTTAATAGGAATTAAAAATGTAAAACTGCCTCTGGCTGGCTTGGGCAGCATGGTATGAAATACAGCTATACCTGATTGTTGCAGGGAGAGCATAGTATATAAGAGCCAAGAAGATTTTGACAGATTTACATGACAGCAAGCCCCAAACTAACAGATCAGCCTCTGCCATAGCCTTAAATTGGGATCATAGCTTTTACCAGATTGGGTCTTGACATGGAGTCCCAGATTGGAGAATCTCTTGTCCACCTCCTCTGTCTCTGAGCTACTTTCCTCCCTGTCCTGAGGCCACCAGAATTGGGATATAATGAAAAGATGAGTTTCTGGATTACTAGAGACCTCAACAATTTCAAAGGGGCGCAAAACCAGTATGTGTTCTTATCAGATGTGGGTTTCAGTCCAGAAATTTTCATTTATCTTTCTTTTGCTTGACTGACCTTAAGAGCCAATGAAGACAGTAATAGCAACACCCTGCCATTAGAATTACACTCAAACTTGGAACTTCCTTGGGTTCGAGTCAGTATGAAAATAAACTTGTTCTCTACTCTACTACCACGGAAAATAAAATGCTTTAAGTTTTAGCACGTTAAAAGGTAAAACGACTTGAGTAGAATAAGCAGCTTTGAAAAGGCAACTTAAGAATATGTCACTTAGGGCACAAAAATGGACATCTGGCCTCTCCAACCAGAAAGGAGAGAAAGATCTAAAAGCTTATGGTGATTTGCATAATTTCAAACACTGTTTCTTCACTGAACCTAATGAAATAGAAATTCCACACACTTCAAACCATGGCTAAATCGGGTTCTCTGGCTTGGCGGGAACACAAAGTAGGAACCAGGATCCAAGTCAATGTGGCTTATAAATGAAGAGGCAAAAACTCTGGGTACATTTATGTGATCACTGGTGCAGTTGCAAAGTCATGCCTCAAAATAGGACAAGCATATGCGGCCACCTCCCTCACACAGGCACATGTTCCAGTGTACTCTTATAGGATTTGGGCATACAACTCAGAATCCCTGATGTAACACACACCTCATCGCCATAAGGAAAACTGACCCAGTCGGAGCTTGACACATCATAGTTTTAACAAATGTGAACTATGGACACCTTTAGAGGGATATCAGCAAAAACTCACTCACTCCAAATAGCCTTCAGTGACCAAATGATTTACAATAGGGAGCTTTTTAATCTTTCTTTTTCTTGGGCTAAGAAATCCTGAATATAATCATGAGAACAGTAATTTGCTGCATATTACACTCCCCTGAATCTGATGAATTGATTGGTGAATGGCAGCATGGAGAAAGGTCCTTGTGTAAGAGCAAGGTGGCTTGTCTAACATTTGATCAGTGATTTTGATGAAGAAATAGAGATCAGGCTTACCAAAACTTCAAACAAACAAGGCTTATAGAGAGGAAATACAATGGTAACAGAATCAGATTTTCCAAAATCTCCATGGGCTGAAGCAGTGAGCCAATCTTACAGAAGAAATTTAATAGGGCCAGCTGCTCAAGGCTGTGTACTTGCACTTGAAAGAGATCAGAACTACACAACTTGATATTGGAGAAGATGTGGCTTTAACAGCATTGTAGATGGAAAAGACATGCAGTCTAATCAAAACAAAGTTCCACATGAATGAAAAGCGTGAGGTACCTGCTGGAAAAGATAATGAAGTCATAGAAGCATGTCCTTCTGAGTGAAGGAGATAGTTGCCCACTCAGATCCACACCTGCGCTCCACGTTCTGGTCTGGACCTCACCCTTGAAAACTGAACTGGAGGAAGTGGGGCATGCTCAGAGGAAAGAAATGCAAAGCTTTGTCACATAAAGAGAGCGTGACAGACCAGAGGATGCATGACCTATAAAGAAGATAACACAGGCCGGGCTTGGTGGCTCATGCCTGTAATCCCAGCACTTTGGGAGGCTGAGGCAGGCAGATCACCTGAAGTCAGGAGTTCAAGACCAGCCTGACCAACATGGCAAAACCGTGTCTCTACTAAAAATACAAAAATTAGCCAGGCGTGGTGGCAGGCGCCTGTAATCCCAGCTACTCAGGAGGATGAGGCAGGAGAATCGCTTGAACCTGGGAGGTGGAGGTTGCAGTGAGCCAAGATCACACCACTGCACTCCAGCCTGGGGGATAGAGCAAGACTCTGCCTCCAAAAAAAAAAAAGAAAGAAAAAAAGAAGATAGCACAATTGAGCCCACAACAGTTTACTTCAAATGTCATGAGGGAAAATAATGAAACCACTTCTGTTTGGCATGATATCTCATAGCAAGATGAAGACAAGTGATGAAAGCCACAGGGGCATAGATGTTAATAGAACATACTTTAAAACGTTGCATTGCCAGATGTATGCTTACATCTCCTGTAATTCTCCACAGCCTCAGCCTGGACATCCTGGCAATAATTCACTTCAGAAATCTTTAAACTTGGTGTCGTACTCTGTGTGTTAGGTTTCGGTTCAGCTGATAGTAATAATAAACCCCCAAATAACAGTAATTTAAACTACATAGGGCTTTATGTCTCCTTTACCTAAAAATCAAAACAAAACAAAAACATTCCAGAGGTGGGAGACCAGCTAGGGTAGTGACTTCTGTGTTACTGTTGCCCATCTTCAGCGAGCTGCCTCAGCGACCAAGGAGGCCTCTGGTGCTCCAGTGATGACATCTGCATTCCAGATGGAAGGAAAGAGAAAAAGGGGGGAAGTGGGAAAAGGTTCGCCACCTCTTTTTTTGGGAGACTTTCTAGAAGTTCCACACAACCCTTCCACTTGGACCTCAGTTACTGGAACTTAGCCTAACTTGAAGGAAGTCTGGGCATCATAGATTGCATGTGTGACAGTGTGCCAGGATGCAAAGGGGGTCCTTACTAAAGTGGATGGGGTGGGTGCCATGAGGAAATAAACGCTGCTGTGCGCCTCTTTATGACCACAGCCCCTGTCCTTCCACATCTTATTTTATTATTTCCTCCACAACTACTCTGGCTCCTTCACAGAGATCACAAGCCCTGATACTTCTGTATTCTTGCAGCCTATCAGCCCCTATGTCTTCTCTTTCTTCTCTCACCAGCTTGGGCCCTCAGGTGCACCATCTGTCCTGCTTACTTTATCATGAGTGTCCTCAATTCCCTTCACCAGTATCCTTTGCTGCACGCCCTGGCTACATCTAACACTGGGTGAAGTGGCTCATGCCTATAAACCTAGCACTTTGGGAGGCTGAGGCAGGAGGATCATTTGAGGCCAGGAATTTGAGACCAACCTGAGCAACATAGGGAGAACCTATCTCTATTTTTTTTAATTAAAAATTAGCCAGATGTGGCAGCACACACCTGTGGTACCAGCATTTTGGGAGGCTGGGGAGAGAGAATCACTTGAGCCCAGGAGATCAAGGCTGCAGTGAGCTATGATCATGCCACTGCACTCCAGCCTGGGCAATAGGCTGTCTAAAAAAAAATAAATAAATATCTAACCTTGTTCTAACATCTGCCTTTCCTGCTTTCATATGAACAGCCCAGTGTCCCTGGACATTATTATAAAACCATGGAGACTGGTCCATGACAATCCTTGGATTCCGATGTCAGGCAGGTCCTTGGTCTGCCCATTCTTCCTTTCTGTTACATCATGTCTATATCTCTGGCCCAAGCCCCTCCACGGCTGATATAAGCCTTCATCATTTCCCTCAAGTACTGGCCTCCTCACTCTCAGAAAATGACCCATTTCTTGTGTTTCCAAAGAAAAAAGAAAAATTGGGCCATCAGTAATTGTCGTAGATGATATTTATCGAGAATTTTTATTTGTATTTATTTTTAATTTTAAAAAATTAAAAAATTTTCTTGGAGATAGGAACTCATGCTGTTGCCCAGGCTGGAGTGCAGTGGTGTGATCTCGGCTCACTGCAGCCCTGACCTCCTGAGCCCAAGCAGTCCTCCCACCTCAGCCTCCTGAGTAACTGGAACTACAGGTGCACACCACCACATCTGGCTAATTTTGCTTATTTTTTGTAGAGACAAGCCCTCACTATGTTGCCCAGGATGATCCTGAACTCCTGGATTCAAGCAATCCTCCAGCCTCGGCCTCCCAAAGTGTTAGGATTGCAGGTGTGAGCCACCTCATCTGGCTGCAAATCAATATTAATAGAAAAATTACAAAACAGCCAATTATGCTTATTTTGACAGTTTCTTTTTAAAAGTGGAAATATGGCCATTTTTACCAATAAAATTATTCCTAGGCCATTCTGAAAAAAATGCACTTATTGAGTTTATTTTACATATTTCTGCAAAAAAGTTCCTGCCTTCTGGGTCTCCACCAGCAAGATAACAGAATCCTTAAAATGATAAGTCATTTGCATCCACCCTTCCCTGGCTGGGGCACTCCGACTTTAAGAGTCACACAGACCGGGATTGTGGAGGCAGCATTCTCCTTCCAGAGTCAATAAGCTCAGCACTCACAGGTCCCTGGAGAGTATTTAGGCATTAATTTCAAGCTTCTTACTAAGCATGAAATATTTTGCCTCAAAAAACAAATATCCAGCAATAAAAATGTTTCTAGCATTAATTTCAAATTTAACTCTTAAATCTGAACTTCTTCATGAACAAAGCAATCCATCTCTTGAATGGGAAAAAGATGAATCAAAACCAAGTACTGATTCAAAGCAATTGAATGTCTTTCAATAGGTTTAATAATATCCTGATATCAAAAGAGTCACTAAAGCATAAATATATATTTTCCTTCTTAGGGCTCAAACACAAATTTAAATAAATAAATCAGTGCATGTTGCAATTCAGGATACTAGAGTTCATTGTTTCATTTGGCACAAAAAGGAATAGATTAATATAGCGTTGCAAATCTCCTATCATGCATATTGTTAGTTTCAACATATTGTTAGTTGCTTGTGCACATTTACAGCTACTTGGCTGTGGAATTTGGCCAAATTGTAAGGGTAGTTTAAATAATCAGATTGCCCAACGTATGGTCTAATTCACAGCTAAATGCATGGAATTCATAAAGTCTGTATGGACTGGTTCCTTAGAGGCATAAGCCAGTAAGCTGAAATTATACAAACTCAAATATAAGATTCCTCTAAATGTAAATATCAACAACATAAATGCAAAATGAGGGGTACAAGCCTTAATATAATAGCATTGAATGTGCGGGAAAAACACTTTTTTTCCACTTCTTATTGAAAATTACCTGAAAATCCGACAAAGGGAAAACAAACAAAAAAGTGATCCCATATGAGCTCAGGGTTTATATCAGAGAGGTTATCTGTATTCCACACTGATTAGCGCAGATAAACACAGGCTCTATTAAAATAGAGTAAATCCAGGGAAACTCTAAGAAGCAGGTTTCAAAACCTTTCTCTAGGATGAACAATGCATTTGAATTGCATTACACTTAGTGTTCTACTTTATTTTTCTGGGCAATGTAAATATATTTGTAAGAACACAACTGAGCAGCTATATCTTCATTTTTTCTGTTTACTTTCAGCAGCATACTTGTTTTCCTGCCTGTGTTTCTGCAGCAGAATGAGCAAGAGGAAGAGTGGAAGGCCATAAACCACAAAGCTGGTAGGCACTGCAGCACACAGGATCTCATGTGTAGAGTAAGGACTTTGGATTGATTCTGGTGTGATGGCATATTAATTGGGTGTCCAAGAATGGAAACCTCTCTGGCTGATTGAGGGAGAAAGCGATTCAGTTTAGTGAATCTGGTGCTTGAGAACTCTTTGGAAGGATGGGAGAAGTAGGCTATCAGACACACCTCTGGGAATGACTTCCAGAAAAACTGTCTCACAAGAGTGCACCATGGAAGCTACGATTGTACCATGCTCTTGAGTGTGGGCAGTCAAGATGCCACACAGCATCTGTTCTCTGGAGTGTACAGCTGAAACTCTATTCAGAGATGAGGAAGCTGCTGCTTCTGCAAATGCTTGTCTCTATCCTAAGCTGGTTCCTGGACACTAGGATGCTTCCGCAGGAACCAAAACCAAAGCCAAAAACATTCCACAGTGCTCCACACCAGGGCTTGCCAGCAACAGCATTTGAGGCAGCAATGAGATAGCTGGTGCCACTTCCGCCATCATGTTAATAGGCAGAATCTAACATATGTCCAGAACATAACTGAAGAGAGGTTGAAGCTCTATGTACTGGAGAAGTTTAGAATCAATCCTGAGTGTTGATCTACGATATCAAGTATGATGGGAAGATTTTGAAATGAGAAAAGAAGAGCGATAGGATATGATGTACCTTTTACGAAGCTGACTAAGGTTACAGTGGCAAAAGGACAGCGAGAGGATGCTGGAAGCTGGATGCAAGAAGATGAGCTAGAACCTGAGGGATAGAAATGAAGGTGAGAAGAGTGGGAAGATCTGAGGTGTGTTGAAGGTAAAATCCAAAGCATCTGCTGATGGAATGGAAGTGGGTTAAAAAAAAGAGAGACAAGAATGAATCCAAAAGTTTTGGCCTAAGTTATTGGAAACTATTTATTGAGATAGGGAAGTCTGTAAAAGAATCAGGTTTAGTTGAGGAAAATGGAAGTTACAAATGGAGATGTCACGTAGGTTGGGGAGAGAGTAGACTAATGTCATAGCCACACAGATGGCATTTAAAGTCATGAGACCAGGTGCCATTAGAGGATGCAGAGTATGTTAGGAAGAAAAATGTCTGAGGGCCAAGTCCTGGGGTCCTCCCAGTGTTTAGATGGCAGGAAGTTGAAGAGGATGCACCAAAGGGGAGTGAGAAGGCTTGACCAGTCAAATAGAAGAACTGACACAAAGCTGTGCTCTAGAAGTCCAGAAGAAAATGTGAGCCAAAGAGGAGGTCACTTGTATCAAATACAGCTGGTGGGTTGCATCATATGAGGTTTGAGAATTGATCAGTGGATTTGACTACTTAGGGGTCATGGATTTTGGTAGGATAGTGAGGGCAAAATCTTAATCAAAGTCCGTGCAGGAGGGCTGGGTGCAGTGGCTCACACCAGTAATCCCAGCACTTTGGGAGGCTGGGGCAGGAGGATAGCTTGAGGTCAGTAGTTTGGGACCAGCCTGGACAACACAGTGAGACCCCATCTCTAGAAAAAGTAAAAAATACAGCTGGGCTTGATGGCACACACATATTGTTCAAGCTACTTGGGAGATGGAAGGATTGCTTGAGCCTGGGAGTTCCAGGCTGCATTGAGCCATAATTGTGCCACTGCATGCCAGCCTGAGCGACGGAGTGAGGCACTGTCTCTAAAAATGAAGAAGACAAGAAATCAGTTCAGGAAACAAACCAAGTATGGACAACTGTATCAAGAAAATTTACAGTAAATGAGAGAAACTACTCCAGTTTAATTCAGGAGGTGGATGTTTGGGTTAAGGAATTTTTCTTTCAAGTTGGGAAATAATAAAGCAGGTGTGTTTACTCACAGGAATGACCCAGTAGTGAGGGAACATGAAGACTGTACTAGATTTTGGAGACTACTTTTTCTGCTTAACACTTTGAACATTTTTTCACATAATTTTATTTTTTGTGGATGGCTTAGTGGCTACATTATATTCCCTGGTACGAATACAATGATTTTAGAAGCCTTCTCCTTGTGTTACACATTTGGGCTGTTTAATCTTGTTAATGTTTGCTTATATTTTCCATTCTTTTTTTTTTTTGAGACGGAGTCTCGCTCCGTTGTCCAGACTGGAGTGCAGTAGTGCGATCTCGGCTCACTGCAAGCTCCACCTCCCAGGTTTAAGCAATTCTCCTGCCTCAGCTTCCCTAGTAGCTGGGATTACAGGTGCACACCACCATACCCAGCTAATTTTTGTATTTTCAGTAGAGACAGGGTTTCACCACGTTAGCCAGGTTAGTCTAAAACTCCTGACCTCAGGTGATCCGCCTGCCTCGGACTACCACAGTGCTAGGATTACAGGCGTGAGCCACTGCACCTGGCTATTTTCCATTTCTAATTTTCAGCCAAGGGGTTTAAATATTTTAAAGTCTCATACACTGACACATTTGCTTTCCCATAATCATGTTCCAAGTTTTCAGTTAGAGATTTGAACATTTGTTTATTTCAAAGAAAATCTCGGCTTCTTTTGCCCTCACTTCTAGCTCAGTGTCATGCTGATGGGTCGTCAGGATATTGGAGCTTCAGAAAAATTCTCAAAGTAGCCCCACCTCATTTCAACAGGATTGTTTCGCAGCAGTTGCCAAAGTTTTACTGCCAAGAGGTGTGCTTTTTTCTTCATATGTACAGTATTTTATTAAGTTCACCAATGGAAGAGCTGAATTGTGCTGAAAGGAGAGCATATACCTTTAAGTAAGGGCTTTTCTTTAGATCTTTCAGTTGCTGTCTGTGAAACTGATTGATGTTTTTTAAATTTCCTATATGGAACTTTTCTGGCAGTCATTGTTTCTGCTTCAAAGGGGGGAAGAGAAGCAGGAGACTTTTCGTAGTTATTTCACAGGGGAGGGGTGTGAATAGTGGTAAGTATATAATCATCAGGAGGGGAATTTATAAATATTATAAAACAAATTATAAATACTTATTATAAATTCAAATATTAGAACTATGAAAAATAAATTGTAAATATAAAATTATATAAATGTTAAATATAATCAAATCATACTTTATTACAAATAAGTCATGATATAATTATACATAAATTATAACATTTAAAATATTGATATATTTTATTAAAATATGTTATGAATATATAAATTATAAATACGATATGAATCAGCTAGAATATTTTAATATCCTGCTACTGAAAAAATTTATTTCTTAATTTGCAGGTTAGAATTAAAGAGAGGGAAAGATGTACTTCACAGCTGCTCCCCCAGAAGATACAATCACACAGAATTTCACACTTTTTTGCAGCCATAACTCCTTTTTGAATTGTAAATTGTCAGAATCTCAAAAGAACCACATTGGTGTTATACAGATTTTGATATACTGAAAAAAGACATAAGTTGTGGTTTTCTCTAATTTTCTGTACATTATTTGCACAGTGTAGGTGGCCTTAAAGATTAAAGGGTTTTTTGTTTTTGTTTTTGATGAGAGTTAATTATAGCATTTTACAATCATTTGAGTTCTGTATAAACGCCTTAATGAAAAATCGCTGGACAACAATGTAAAGCCCTTTAAAAACAAAGTTCCTTTCAGTGTAGAAAGGTCCTGATTTTTTTTATCTGTAATTTACAGGAAGTAAAATAGCTCTGAAAATTGAAAATATTTTCATAACTCACTTGGCCACAAAACTTCCTCTGACCTGAACTCATTTGGCCATGAAACTTGACCTTAACTGACATGGGGCTATGATTAGTCTTTATTCGTCCCACTGTATGTAAATAATCATACATTTCTACACAGAGATATTAATGTATTTAATTACTGAAGCTGCCTTAGAACGCTGCAGAAATATTCTGAACATTGAAGCACCTCTGACTCCAAGGTTTCAGAAGAGGGATTATGAAGTTATATACTTTTCATTTCGAATTCTGATATATTGCTCTTTCACATTTCCTTCTGAAAATAATTGGTGAAATGTTCAGAACTCCTTGATATGAGAATTCTGAAATAGAGTTCAAACTTTAAATTAGAATGAACTAGCACCATATTCCTGTTTTTTCAGTTCCTGTTGAAATTCACTATGTCAAAGTAAAATAGAAAAAGAGTTTTAATGATTAAGAAATAGGGTCTGGTTGAAGTACTGCATATTTCCATTCATTCCTTTTCATTCTCAGTTCTTTCCCAGCACTTAAAAATTTTATGTTTTTGATATATATTTTATGATTTATATTGGATGACATAATTGACACTTTTATCAACTTATTGATAAAAGGAAGTATATTTTTGTGGTCAAATTGTTCCTGGTTGAGATTGTGGACATAGGTAAAGTTTCAGCAGACCCAGACAGTAATTTCTCCATTAGCAGATTTTTGGAAAACTTAATTTAAACACACAACAAAGGTGGAAAAATGACCAAAAGAGCTTCACTTTGTTTTTTGTTATTTCATGGTTGCTTATTAATTTACCTCAAAAGACAACGTTTGAAAAAAATTTGATTTCTTTGTCTCAGAATAGATAAAGAGATGCCTTGGTAAATACATAAATAGTTTCTTTGTTAATGAATAACATAAGATGGAGAGATGACTGGAGAACTTCCCAAAAACCATATGAACCAAAAGCTCAAAACAGGCCCAGGTAACCACTGGTAGAATATCTTTCTTCTGTGACTTGAACATTTGTCTTCAATCAGATCTTCTGATTTTAACTCACATAGGCTGGGAATAGGGTAATTTCAATCCTGTTCCATTTCGTTGTTCTGTGTTTTTAGGAAGTCTGGGTTATGCATTTTTCTGCTTGGGTTAAAGAGATAAACACCTCAATTTTGAAAAAAAAAAACAAAACAAACAAACAAAAACTATAGCACCTCATACAGAAAGGACTACCAAGGACCCAGATGCCTCAGGAATATCTTTTAGAGCCATCCACTGAGCAACCAACTGAAGCAAGTCAAGGTACCAGCCATGGGCCAAGGGAAGATGAAAGAGTTACTGAAGAAAAGAACTGATAAAAACTATAAACAATCAGTCACCGAAATGAGAACCATGGCATGTACCCATATTTTCTTGTCGTATCATGTAATGATAATACTTTCATAATAATTTATTTTTATCTCTTCCATTCCCCTAGTGTATACAGAATGTGTTGTGATGGTGACCTTTACAGATTTAGTCCAGAGGCAACAGAAGACCAATATGGGATTGGAAGAAAACTTGGTTAAAAAAAAACAAAAAACAAAAACTTGGCCCCAAATTCCTGAATTCAGAGCTGTATGCAAAAAAAGAGAAACTCTTGAGTGGTTTCCTTTTGGGGATAGAGTGAGTTTTAATTTATTCAGTTCCATTGAGGGATTTTTTACTTGAAAGTTTAAGCACATAAGAAGATTATGTGTAGGTATTAGAAAGACAAGTGGACATTTGTCATTCTTGGTGCCTATCACTGTTGTCCTGTCTGCCTAGTGCTGAAGTCCAAACTCAAAGTCCCAGTCCCTTGCCAGGAGGAGGTAAACAATGGAGCCAGGTGCTGACAGTCAGGAGCCTTGTGCTGTATTCCTTTCAGAAATGAGTCTTCTGGGAAACCAGCTCTGGTAGGGAACCCATTTTGCTGAAACAGGTGGCAGTGGAGCTGCTGGCTTTGGGCCTGGTAGCTTGAGGGTGGCCTGTGGAGTACATGACATAGGACTACATCCATCCAATGCCTGTCAGCTTCTAAGTGTCCAAAAAATGGTTGCTATTGATACCAGTAGTAGTAGCAGCAGCATATAATAAAGTTCCCTAATTCTGATGCATTTAAATTTAGACTAGATGACACCCGAGATAGTATAGAGTACCTGTGTTACAGACCATGGGCTCTTAGATTCCCCAGGTAATAGAAATCAACACAAGCCAAGCATGTTTCCTCAATGAGGCTCTATTCTGGGGCTTGTGCAAGGGAAACAGCTGAGGTATAAGGATTTTCTAGCTAGCTCTCTGAAAACAGCCCCAGTAGGGAATTTTTATTAGGTGAAGAGTAGGAATTGACATCAGGGGTGGGGTTTGCAGGCTGTGTAAAGCATGGAAGCTGTAGGGTATGCAGGTCAGCACTTCTGGTTGCCATGGTTATCTTGAGTAAAGGGCAACCTGGTAGTCTGGCAGGTGGCAACAAGGCTGTAAATCAATTGTCCAACATTCCTTCCCAAGGTGGAACACTCCACAACCTTGGTTCAATATTGTGGATCTCCGAAGGACAGTTCCTGGAATTCTTTAAGTAAAAGGCATGGTTAAACATTATAAGAGCAAAGAAAAATGGCTATTTTCTTTGTATGACTAAACCCTTGGGGTTAGTGGGTACAGCATCAGTGAGGTAGTAGTCTGGGTTTTGTGGAGAGAGGAAAAAAAAAAAGAAAAAATATCTGAAGGAGGAGCTGTGTCCCACTCCTGTCTCACTTGGACTAGGTCTTTGGTGCACGTGGGTTACTTTTTTGTTTTCCTTGCTCTCATTCCATAGTGTAGCTGTCCCTGCCCTATCTTCTGTGATTCTAGAGGGCCATCTATAAGGCCTCCGTCTTAGTTTGTTTGTGATGCTATAACACAGTACCACAGACTGGGTAATTTATAAAGAACAGAAATTTGTTACAAGTAATGGCAAAAACCACAATTATTTTGGCACCAATCTAATATTTCTCCCAGTGCTGGATGCTGGGAAGCCTCAAATCAAGGTACTGACAGATTCTGTTGTCTGGGGGAAGGCTGCATCCTCAGAAGGGGAGGGGATCTGTCTTCACATAGCAGCAGAGCAGAAGAGAGCAAGCAGGAGATGAACAGTGCATGCAGCCTTGTTTGTAAGGCCTTAGTTCCACTGATGAGGGCAGAGCCCTCTTGAACAAATCATGTCTTAAAGCCACACCTCTTAATACCAACACATGGACAACATCAGAATTTTGGAAGAGACATATTCAAACAATAGCATTCTGCCCCAGCCCCCCAAATTTATATCCTTCTTATATACAAAATGCATTCTTTCTATCCCAGTAGCTCCCAAAAGTCTTAACTCATTCCAACATCAACTTTATAGTCTGAGTCCAAAGTCTAATCTAAATCAGATATCAGTGAGATTCCAGGCACAATTCATCCTGAGGTGAATTTCACTCCAGCTATGAGCCTGGGAAATAAAACAAGTGATTTGTTTCCAAAATACAGTGGTAAGGCATAGGATAGACATTTCCATTCCAAAATGGAGCAACAGGAAAGAAGACAGGAGTAACAGACTCCAAGTAAGTTCAAAACCCAACAGGGCGAACAACATTAAATCTTCAGTTTTAAGAATACTTTTACTGCCTTCCAGACACACTGGGGCAGGGGTTGGGCCCTTAAGGCCTTAGACAGCCCTCACAGCCCCCTCACAGCTTTGCTGGGCACGGCCCACGCAGCAGCTCTCACTGGTTGGAGTCAGGTGCCTGCAGCAATCCCAAGCTGGTATCGCATGCTGGTAGCTCTACATACACTTATGGGGTGTTGGGGGTGACCCTGCCCCTATGGTTCCACTAAGAATTGCCTTAGTAGGGGTCTTTCTGCAGTGGCCCGCTCCTGAGGCAAGTCTCTGCCTGAGCCCTGAGGCTGTCAACATCCTTTGAAATCTAGGTGGAGGAAGCCATACCTCTAAAGCACCTGCACCCTACAAGCCTGTGAAGTTAGTACCATGTGGACACCACCAACGCTCATCACTTATACCTTCTAGAGTGATGGCCCAAGTCACACCTTCACCTATCTGTGCCACAGCTGGGGCAGCCAAGACTGCTCTGAGCCTGAGGAGCAAGCCTCAAGAGGTAGGGCTTTCAAGAGGTGATTAGGTCATGAGGACTCCTCCCTGGTGAATGAGATTAAAGCCCTTGAGAATGGGACATCGCAAAGCATTCCTCTCATTCACTCTTCTGTCATATGAGGGCACAGCAATCCTCCCATCAGAGATGCATCCTTCCCCAGACACCAAACCTACCTGTGCCTTGATCTTGGCCAGGCTGCAAAATTTCCAAATCTTTATATCCTGCTTCTCTTTGAGTTACAATTTTCACCTCTAAATCATTTATCTCTTCTCACATTTTACTATCAGCAATCAAGAGAAACCACACAGCCCCCTCACTACTTGGCTGTTGAGAGACTTCTTCTTGCAGATATCCTAGTTCATCCCTCTTATGTTCTGCCTTTCACAAAGTCCTAGGTCATGGACGTAATTCTCTGCTGCTTTGTAACAAGGATGGCCTTTCATCCAGTTTCCAAAACCTTTTTCCTCATTTCTACCTGAGACCTCATCAGAAGTGTCTTCACTGTCCATATTTCTACCAACATTCTGTTCACAACCACTTAGATAATTTCTGGAAAGACTGAGGCTTTCCCTACGGCTTTCCTCTTCTTCTGAGTGCTCATTAGAATTGCCCTCAATGATCCCTTCATGGAAATACAGACTCACTCTATTTTCCAGCACTCACTTCAAAACTCTCCCAGTCTCTACCCATGACCTAGTTCCAAAGCTGCTTCTACATTGTCAGGTATTTGTTATAGCAACACCCCACTTCTCTTGTTCCAATTTATGTCTTAGTTCATTTGTGTTGCTATAACAGAATACCACAGACTGGGTAATTTACAGAGAACAGAAATTTATTTCTCTCAGCTCTGGAGGCTGGAAGTCCAAGATCAAGGCACTGGTAGGTTTGGTGTCTGGGGAAGGATGCATCTCTGATGGGAGGATTGCTGTGTCCTCATATGACAGAAGAGTGAATGAGAGGAATGCTTTGCAATGTCCCATTCCCAAGGGCTTTAATCTCATTCACCAGGGAGGAGTCCTCATGACCTAATCACCTCTTGAAAGCCCTACCTCTTAATACTGTGATTTCCCCCAGGGGTGGGCATCTGATCCAACAGAGCTAAATTTGGGATTGATGTAGCTGCTGGGGGAGCAGAAAGGAGGTCATTTCTGAGATAATCACCCCTTATGATTATCAAGCTACTGTGACTGTCATTGTACACAGGCAGAGAGCCTAACCTGGCTTAGATGAGAACAAGCAGAAGTTAATAGAGCTAAGAAATGAAAACAGAGAGGAAGAGAGAAAGGGAGAGACTCAGTGGGGTATCTTGGGAACAGGCTGATCAAGCTATGGCTTGATCCTAAAGTTAACAGACTTCCCAGTGATGTGAGCCAACAAACTCCATTTTGATTTAAGCTATTTTGGACTAAATTTCTGTCCTTTGCAACAGGGAAAGTCTGCCTGAAAGAACAAGCATGGGCCGTGCGTGGTGGCTCATGCCTGTAATCCCAGTACTTTGGGAGGCTGAGGCGGGTGGATCACAAAGTCAGGAGTTCGAGACCATCCTGGCTAACATGGTGAAAACCCGTCTCTACTAAAAATACAAAAATTTAGCCAGGCATGGTGGCAGGCGCCTGTAGTCCCAGCTACTCTGAAGGCTGAGGCAGGAGAATGGCATGAAGCCGGGAGGTGGAGCTTACGGTGAGCTGAGATCATGCCACTGCACTCCAGCCAGGGTGACAGAGTGAGACTCTGTCTCAAAAAAAAAAAAAAAAAAAAAAAGAACAAACATGGTGTTTTAAAATCCTTAGATACTGAGAGTTTCTGAATATTTTTCCCTTTTCTTAAGCACCAAGTCATATCCAGACCCATATTGTACTCTGTAAATACTTCATTTTCTTAAATAGAACTTCTGAAAATAGTTTAAAAAAATATGTAATTACTGGGGATTCTAAGATGGCCGAAGAGAACAGCTCCAGTCTATAGCTCCCAGCATGAGTGACACAGAAGATAGGTGATTTCTGCATTTCCAACTGAGGTACTGGGTTCATCTCACTGGGGCTTGTTGGACAGTGGGGGCCGGACAGTGGGTGCAGCCCACCGAGCTTGAGCCAAAGCAGGGCAAGGCATTGCCTCACCTGGGAAGCGCAAGGGATCAGGGAATTCCCTTTCCTAACCGAGGGAAGCAGTGACGGACAGCACCTGGAAAATTGGGTTACTCCCACGCTAATACTGCGCTTTTCCAATGGTCTTAGCAAACGGCACACCAGGAGATTATATCCCACACCTGGCTCAGAGGGTCCCATGCCCACAGAGCCTTGCTCACTGCTAGCACAGCAGTCTGAGATCAATCTGCAAGGCAGCAGCAAGGCTGGGGGAGGGATGCCTGCCATTGCTGAGGCTTGAGTGGGTAAACAAAGTGGCCAGGAAGCTCGAACTTGGTGGAGCCCACTGCAGCTCAAGGAGGCCTGCCTGCCTCTGTAGACTCCACCTCTGGGGGCAGGGCATAGCCGAACAAAAGGCAGCAGAAACCTCTGCAGACTTAAATGTCCCTGTCTGACAGCTTTGAAGTGAGCAATGGTTCTTCCAGCATGGAATTTGAGGTCTGAGAATGGACAGACTGCCCCCTCAAGTGGGTCCCTGACCCCCGAGTAGCCTAACTGGGAGGCACCCTCTAGTAGGGGCTGACTGACACCTCACACGGCCAGGTACCCCTCTGAGACGAAGCTTCCAGAGGAACAATCAGGCAGCAGCATTTGCTGTTCAGCAATATTCGCTGTTCTGCAGCCTCTGCTGCTGATACCCAAGCAAACAGGGTCTGGAGTGGACCTCCAGCAAACTCCAACAGACCTGCAGCTGAGGGTCCTGACTGTTAGAAGGAAAACTAACAAACAGAAAGGACATCCACACCAAAACCCCATCTGTACGTCACCATCATCAAAGACTAAAGGTAGATAAAACCACAAAAATGGGGAAAAAACAGAGCAGAAAAGCTGAAAATTCTAAAAATCAGAGTGCCTTTCCCCCTCCAAAGGAACACAGCTCCTCAGCAGCAACGGAACAAAGCTGGATGGAGAACGACTTTGACGAGTTGAGAGAAGAAGGCTTCAGAAGATCAAACTTCTCTGAGCTAAAGGAGGAAGTTCGAACTCATCGTAAAGAAGCTAAAAACCTTGAAAAAAGATTAGACGAATGGCTAACTAGAAAACCAATGTATAGAAGTCCTTAAATGACCTAATGGAGCTGAAAAGCATGGCACAAGAACTACTTGATGAATGTACAAGCTTCAGTAGCCGATTCGATCAACTGGAAGAAAGGGTATCAGTGATTGAAGATCAAATGAATGAAATGAAGCAAGAAGAGAAGTTTAGAGAAAAAAGAGCAAAAAGAAATGAACAAAGCCTTCAAGAAATATGGAACTATGTGAAGAGGCCAAATCTACGTTTGATTGGTGTACCTGAAAGTGATGGGGAGAATGGAACCAAGTTGGAAAACACTCTGCAGGATATTATCTGGGAGACCTTCCCCAACCTAGCAAGGCAGGCAAACATTCCAATTCAGGAAATACAGAGAATGCCACAAAGATACTCCTCGAGAAGAGCAACTCCAAGACACATAATTGTCAGATTCACCAAAGTTGAAATGAAGGGAAAAATGTTAAGGACAGCCAGAGAGAAAGGTCAGGTTACCCACAAAGGGAAGCCCATCAGACTAACAGCAGATCTCTCAGCAGAAACTCTACAAGCCAGAAGAGAGTGGGAGCCAATATTCAACATTCTTAAAGAAAAGAATTTTCAACTCAGAATTTCATATCCAGCCAAATTAAGCTTCATAAGTGAAGGAGAAATAAAATCCTTAAAGACAAACAAATGCTGAGAGACTTTGCCACCACCAGGCCTGCATTACAAGAGCTCCTGAAGGAAGCACTAAACCTGGAAAGGAACAACCAGTACCAGCCACTGCAAAAACATGCCAAATTGTAAAGACCATCGATTCTAGGAAGAAACTGCATCAACTAACGAGCAAAATAACCAGCTAACATAATAATGACAGGATCAAATTCACACATAACAATATTAACCTTAAATGTAAATGGGCTAAATGCTCCAATTAAAAGACACAGACTGGCAAATTGGATAAAGAGTCAAGACCCATCAGTGTGCTGTATTCAGGAGACCCATCTCACATGCAGAGACACACATAGGCTCAAAATAAAGGGATGGAGGAAGATCTACGAAGCAAATGGAAAACAAGAAAAGGCAGGGGTTGCAATCTTAGTCTCTGATAAAACAAACTTTAAACCAACGAAGATCAAAAGAGACAAAGAAGGCCATTACATAATGGTAAAGGGATCAATTCAACAAGAAGAGCTAACTATCCTAAACATATATGCACCCAATACAGGAGCACCCAGATTCATAAAGCAAGTCCGTAGAGACCTACAAAGAGACTTAGACTCCCACACAGTAATAATGGGAGACTTTAACACCCCACTGTCAACATTAGACAGATCAACAACACAGAAAGTTAACAAGGATATCCAGGAATTGAACTCAGCTCTGCACCAAGTGGACCTAATAGACATCTACAGAACTCTCCACCTCAAATCAACAGAATATACATTCTTCTCAGTCCCACATCACATTTATTCCAAAATTGACCACATAGTTGGAAGTAAAGCACTCCTTAGCAAATGTAAAAGAACGGAAATTATAACAAACTGTCTCTCAGACCACCGTGCAATCAAACTAGAACTCAGGATTAAGAAACTCACTCAAAACCGCTCAACTACATGGAAAATGAACAACCAGCTCCTGAATGACTACTGGGTACATAATGAAATGAAGGCAGAAATAAAGATGTTCTTTGAAACCAATGAGAACAAAGACACAACATACCAGAATCTCTGGGACACATTTAAAGCAGTGTGTAGAGGGAAATTTATAGCACTAAATGCCCACAAGAGAAAGCAGGAAAGATCTAAAATTGACACCCTAACATCACAATTAAAAGAACTAGAGAAGCAAGAGCAAACACTTTCAAAAGCTAGCAGAAGGCAAGAAATAACTAAGATCAGAGCAGAACTGAAGGAGATAGAGACACAAAAAACCCTTCAAAAAATCAATGAATCCAGGAGCTGGTTTTTTGAAAGGATCAACAAAATTGATAGACTGCTAGCAAGACTAATAAAGAAGAAAAGAGAGAAGAATCATATAGATGCAATAAAAAATGATAAAGGGGATATCACCACTGATCCCACAGAAATAGAAACTATCATCAGAGAATACTATAAACAACTCTATGCAAATAAACTAGAAAATCTAGAAGAAACGGATAAATTCCTGGACACATACACCCTCCCAAGACTAAACCAGAAAGAAGTTGAATCCCTGAATAGACCAATAACAGGCTCTGAAATTGAGGCAATAATTAATAGCCTACCAACCAAAAAGAGTCCAGGACCAGACAGATTCACAGCCGAATTCTACCACAGGTACAAGGAGGAGCTGGTACCATTCCTTCTGAAACTATTCCAATCAATAGAAAAAGAGGGACTCCTCCCTAACTCATTTTATGAGGCCAGCATCATCCTGATACCAAAGGCTGACAGAGACACAACAAAAAAAGAGAATTTCAGACCAATATCCCTGACGAACATTGATGGAAAAATCCTCAATAAAATACTGGCAAACCAAATCCAGCAACACATCAAAAAGCTTATCCACCATGATCAAGTGGGCTTCATCCCTGGGATGCAAGGCTGGTTCAACTTACGAAAATCAATAAACGCAATCCAGCATATAAACAGAACCAAAGACAAAAACCACATGATTATCTCAATAGATGCAGAAAAGGCCTTTGACAAAATTCAACAACCCTTCATGCTAAAAACTCTCAATAAATTAGGTATTGATGGGATGTATCTCAAAATAATAAGAGCTATCTATGACAAACCCACAGCCAATATCATACTGAATGGACAAAAACTGGAAGCATTCCCTTCGAAAACTGGCACAAGACGGGGATGCCCTCTCTCACCACTCCTATTCAACATAGTGTTGGAAGTTCTGGCCAGGGCAATCAGGCAAGAGAAAGAAAGAAAGGGTATTCAATTAGGAAAAGAGGAAGTCAAATTGTCCCTGTTTGCAGATGACATGATTGTATATTTAGAAAACCCCATCGTCTCAGCCCAAAATCTCTTTAAGCTGATAAGCAACTTCAGCAAAGTCTCAGGATACAAAATCAATGTGCAAAAATCACAAGCATTCTTATACACCAATAGCAGACAAACAGCCAAATCATGAGTGAACTCCCATTCACAATTGCTTGAAAGAGAATAAAATACCTAGGAATCCAACTTACAAGGGATGTGAAGGACCTCTTCAAGGAGAACTACAAACCACTGCTCAACAAAATAAAAGAGGACACAATACAAATGGAAGAACATATCCATGCTATGGATAGGAAGAATCAATATCGTGAAAATGGCCATACTACCCAAGGTAATTTATAGATGCAATGCCATCCCCATCAAGCTACCAATGACTTTCTTCACAGAATTGGAAAAAACTACTTTAAAGTTCATATGGAATGAAAAAAGGACCCGCATTGCCAAGGCAATCCTAAGCCAAAAGAACAAAGCTGGAGGCATCACGCTACCTGACTTCAAACTATACTACAAGGCTATAGGAACCAAAACAGCATGGTACTGGTACCAAAACAGAGATACAGACCAATGGAACAGAACAGAGCCCTCAGAAATAATACCACACCTCTACATCCATCTGATCTTTGACAAACCTGACAAAAACAAGAAATGGGGAAAGGATTCCCTATTTAATAAATGGTGCTGGGAAGACTGGCTAGCCATATGTAGAAAGTTGAAACTGGATCCCTTCCTTACACTTTATACAAAAATTAATTCAAGATGGATTAAAGACTTAAATGTTAGACCTAAAACCATAAAAACCTTAGAAGAAAACCTAGGCAATACCATTCAGGACATAGGCATGGGCAAGGACTTCATGTCTAAAACACCGAAAGCAATGGCAACAAAAGCCAAAACAGACAAAGGGGATTTAGTTAAACTAAAGAGCTTCTGCACAGCAAAAGAAACTACCAACAGAGTGAACAGGCAACCTACAGAGTGGGAGAAAATTTTTGCAATCTACTCATCTGACAAAGGGATAATATCCAGAATCTACAAAGAACTCTAACAAATCTACAAGAAAAAAACAAACAACCCCATCAACAAGTGGGCAAATGATATGAACAGACACTTCTCAAAAGAAGACATTTATGCAGCCAACAGACACATGAGAAAATGCTCATCATCACTGGCCATCAGAGAAATGCAAATCAAAACCACAATGAGATACCAACTCACACCAGTTAGAATGGTGACCATTAAAAAGTCAGGAAACAACAGGTGCTGGAGAGGATGTGGAGAAATAGGAACACTTTTACACTGTTGGTGGGACTGTAAACTAGTTCAACCATTGTGGAAGACAGTGTGACCATTACTCAAGGATCTAGAACTAGAAATACCATTTGACTCAGCCATCCCATTACTGAGTATATACCCAAAGGATTATAAATAATGCTGCTATAAAGACACAGGCATATGTATATTTATTGCAGCACTATTCACAATAGCAAAGACTTGGAACCAACCCAAATGTCCATCAGTGATAGACTGGATTAAGCAAATGTGGCACATAGACACCATGGAATACTATGCAGCCATAAAAAAGGATGATTTCATGTCCTTTGTAGGGACATGGATGAAGCTGGAAACCATCATTCTCAGCAAACTATTGCAAGGACAAAAAACCAAACACCGCATGTTCTCACTCATAGGTGGGAATTGAACAATGAGAACACATGGACACAGGAAGGGGAACATCACACACCAGGGCCTGTCATGGGGTGGGGGAATGGGGGAGGGATAGCATTAGGAGATATACCTAATGTAAATGACGAGTTAATGGGTGCAGCACACCAACGTGGCACATGTATACATATGTAACAAAACTGCACATTGTGCACATGTACCCTAGAACTTAAAGTATAATAATACAAAAAATGTAATTAAGCAAGAATAAAGAAAGACTTCTTGTATGGGTCAAAAATAGAAGATTGAAGTGTAACATGTTGCACACTCCAACAGAAGTCAACCTTATGATGATTGATTTCTTGGAGGGCTCCACTGTCACATGGCATTTCCCACCCTCATCACCAGAGAAACAATCACGTAGGTCCCACTGTCCATCTTTTACTACTGGTAAGGTTCTTTAACTTTATGAATTAAAAAAACTGAGAATAACTGAACTCACAGTATGGAATAAGAAATTCTTTATAAAGAACAGTTTGAAAAACTCATTTTAAAATAAAAAGATCTATTTGTTTAAAAAATAATTTTGTTCCTAACCAGATTTGGATTCATCTTCTGTCAGCCCATTCCTGAGCTCCTGATCATTCTTGACCCATTGTTCACAGTACTATTAAAGGGTGATCTAATTTTATTTAGTCTTCACAACACCCTCTCATACACAAAGGGAAAGAGAGGCTAGGCTTTAAGAGGTTAAGAAACTAGCCTAAGTTTCCATCATTTGTAAGTATGGAGCCAGGGCCAGGCTATCTGTCTCTAAAAATCTCTTTGTTTTTTTTTCTATTATCCTGAGCTGTCTCTAAAATGTTCACTACTGATGTGAGAATCACACAATGAAAAGTCTGTCTATGGGGAAAATGTAGAGGAAAACATTTTGATGGAGACAATGCGGAGATACAATGGAGCTAGCACACAGCAGCTCACAAGAGCTCATTATATGCATCTCTTCCCAACTCTGTGTTCAGTGATGTCATGTTAGTAGTTTTGTAGCAGGACGAGCCACAGACAAAACTCCTCAGACACTGAGTTAAAGAAGGAAGGGGTTTATTCGGCTGGGGGCATCGGCAAGACTCCTGTCTCAAGAGCCAAGCTCCCCAAGTGAGCAATTCCTGTCCCTTTCAAGGGCTCACAACTCTAAGGGGGTGTGCGTGAGAGGGTTGTGATCGATTGAGCAAGCAGGGGGTACGTGACTGGGGGCTGCATGCACCAGTGATTAGATTGGAACAAAACAGGACAGGGATTTTCACAGTGTTTTTCTGTACAATGTCTGTAATCTATAGATAACATAACCGATTAGGTCAGGGGTCGATCTTTAACTACCAGGCCCAGGGTGTGGCGCCAGGCTGTCTGCTTGTGGATTTCATTTCTGCCTTTTAGTTTTTACTTTTTCTTTCTTTGGAGGCAGAAATTGGGCATAAGGCATATGAGGGGTGGTCTCCTCCCTTAATTTGAAACCAGATACAGTAGGAGTATTTACACCACAGAAATTGGCAGATGCCATGAATCAGGGCTTTTATTTGGAAAGCCAATTGTTAAAGCTTTCACAGCACACCATTACCTGCAGTGAATAAACATGATAGCTCATTTTTGTTTTTCAAGAATTAGTGGGAAAAAGATATATATATATATATATTTGTGTGTGTGTGTATATATGTACACACACATACACACATGTATACACACATACACACATACACAAAACTATATGTATATACATGTATATGAGTGTGTGTGTATATATATATATACACATATATAAATATCAGGAAAAACACAATTCCATGCTCACAAATAGGAGCATGGACATTGTAAAAACGTCCATACTACCCGAAGCAATTTATAGATTCAATGCTATTCCTATCAAACTACCAATGATATTTTTCATAGAATTAGAAAAAAACTATCCTAAAACTCATGTGGAACAAAAGAAGAGCCATAGTAGCCAAAGCAATCCTAAGCAAGAAGAACAAAAACAAAGGTATCACACTACCCATCTTCAAATGATACTATAATTCTACAGTAACCAAAACATCATGGTTCTGGTATAAAAACAGACACATAGACCAATGGAATAGATTAGAGAATGCAGAAATAAAGCTGCACACCTACAACCACCTGATCTTCAACAAAGCTGACAATAACAAATAACAAGCAACGAGGAAAGGACTCCCTATTCAATAAATGTTGCTGGGATAACTGGATAGCCATATGCAGAAGATTGAAACTGCACTCCTACTTTTCCCCACAGACAAAAATTAACTTAAGATGGATTAAGGACTTAAATGTAAAACCTAGAACTATAAAAACCCTGGAAGAAAACCTACGAAATACCATTGTGGACATAGGCATTGGCAAAGATTTCATGATGAAGACTCCAAAGCAATTGCAGCAAAAACAAAAACTGACAGGTGGGACCAAATTAAACTAAAGATATCCTGCACAGCAAAGAAAATTATCAGCAGAGTAAACAGACACCCTACAGAATAGGAGAAAGTATTTTCAAGCTATGCATTTGACAAAGGTTTGATATCCAGAATCTATAAGGAACTTAAACAAATTAGCAAGCAAAAAACAACCCATTACAAAAACCAACAAAGGGGCCGGGCGCGGTGGCTCACGCCTGTAATCCCAGCACTTTGGGAGGCCGAGGCGGGCGGATCACAAGGTCAGGAGATCGAGACCATCCTGGCTAACACGGTGAAACCCCGTCTCTACTAAAAAAATACAAAAAATTAGCCGGGCGTGGTAGCGGGCGCCTGTAGTCCCAGCTACTCGGGAGGCTGAGGCAGGAGAATGGCGTGAACCCGGGAGGCGGAGCTTGCAGTGAGCCGAGATCGCGCCACTGCACTCCAGCCTGGGCGACTGAGCGAGACTCCGTCTCAAAAAAAAAAAAAAAAACCAACAAAGGACATGAACAGACACTTCACAAATGATTCAGATTTGTTTCAAACGAATTCACCTCCACTCAATCAGATGATTTGGACTTATCAAATTGAAGACATAAATAGAATTCTAATTAAGGCAACTAGGATCATTTAAGAAACTAACATCAAGGAAGTATTCCTTTTCCAGCTAAATTTTGAGAAGAAAGCCAAATTCAGAAAGAGGTATTTTGAGACACTGAATTTTTTTTAACTGGTAAATGTGTTTCAGAGGTGAGGATATCAGTTGTTTAATGAGGCATCATGGTGTTTCAATCCTCTCCAGAAATGGGTAGTGGAAATGGAGATCTGAACCATAGCAGCCGTTAAGTTCCAGCACTTGAGACTCTTGTTAGCACATGCCGACTTTTCACTTGGAAATTATTGTTACTTTCTCACTAACCTCCCAGATCGGTGCACCACGTTACAGTGGAGACAAGTTGCTGAGACGATGCTTCACTCTAACTGACAAAAAAGTGATATGAAGGTCATATGTTTCAGGGAAAATGTCAGGTGGAAAGACGTTGGGTGAGAAATGAACAATTAGGATGACAGAGATATCTCATCATTGACAATAGCTTAATACAAAAATACCTTCCTGGCATCAGCACTTTCACTTTTAAAAAGAGGCTGAAACACCTTAGTTTGTTCAGAAAGCCATTGAATGGCTCAATTTTAGAGTTTAAAACTTACATTTAGATTTCAATTCAGATTTACAGCTTAAATTTCCTTTGTTGTACGAATGTAATTTTTTTCTTTTCTTTAGCATGACAAAAATATGGAAAGGGAAATATAAAGTGAATTGAATATTAAAATAGCCAACATATCTGGAAGCCTATATTGAGTATCAACTTTGTGTGAGATTTTGTGATACTAACAGTTTATTAGAGGGAAAAATATATGTACCATATGGACAAATAGATATTAATATGGGAGACTAAATGATGAGAGTCAGAAGAGTGAGAGATGTATGTTCTGCAAGTGATCACAAAAAAAGAGAAGTCACTTCTGAGCTGTGATGGAAGATCACAAGGACAAAATGGGATATATGTCAGTCCCTAATACCCTGTTTGGGTACAACAAAAGTGTAAATACTTCAGATAATAAATTAGAGATGTGAATACAGTACTGACCATAGTCTGTCTGTATCAAAGTTATTTGAGAATGAGTTAGGGGAACTGAAAGCAGAAATTCTGCATTCCAGAAACATACTGGCCACATGAGCCCCAGAAGTGAGGGCTGAGCTATGGCAAACAGGGCCAGGGGAAAGGGTACTGGCCTGGGAGAGAGAGCCCCTAGGTCCTGTCCTGCCTGTGTCAGCAACTTTCTGTAACCTCATTTGTTTCTCTTAGTTGTAATATCAGCCAGTTGGAGTATGGAAGCCTAAGGATCTTTTCCCCCTCTTCAATTCTGTGGTAATTCCCAGAACCACAAGGCCTTCTGCATTGTCACCACCCAAGCACACTAGCTGCTTTGTCCCTTTGGTCATGGTTCTCATGTTAGAACATATACTCCTCATCAGCCAGTTTACACCATGGACTGTTGCATGCCATGCCATTTTTGCTGCCAATTCCAAAAATGGAGGGCAGATGCTATGGTGCCTTAAGAGTGATATGCATGTGGTTCTCAACCTTGACTCCTCAGAAGAATCTCCGGGGGAGCTTCAGAAGTACAGATATCCCCCAACTAGGGGTTCTTATTTAGTTGATCTCATATGTAGCCAGAGTATGAAAACTTTTCAAAGCTTCCCCAGCCCCCGCTAGTGAAATCTACTGTGCCACTTGTGCTGAGAACTGCTGCATTAAGGACATTTTCAGATCTTTGTTAACAGTACTAATTTTATAAATCACATCTTGCTGTCTGGCAAAACTAAATGCAGTTTCCTAATTTGCGTATGTGAGTCTAAAGGAAGTACAGGGTCTATCTTTTGTGGCTGGTGACAGGGCCCTGTTAAGCTTGTCATCTCTCCCAACCCTACCCTCCCAAAACCAGAACCATTATGTCAAATCCCTGCTTGGAGTATAGGCATGGGAATGAGGCTCTTCCTTCTTTTTCAAGCTAGTTATGGGTCACCTGCATCTGAATCACCAGCAAAACTTATTATAAATAAGGATTATCTACTATATATGGGAGAAGCCCAGGAATCCATCCACAACTTCACATTTAATGCTTTTAATAATAGATGAAAACTAAAACTATAATGATGAAACCCAAAAGGAAAAGCCATAATATATAACTTGATAATAATATCTAAAGTTAAAGGTTTAGGAAATACCAGGAGGCCAATATTTAAAACAAGAGCTAAAGAGCTTCATAATTCACTAAACATGGCTACTGCAATTTTTAAATGCTGTCATTTAAGAAAGACTGCCTAGAAAAAGCAGGGAAAATGGAAATCTTGGAATTGATTATTGCAAAATGAAAAGCATATGGTGTGCAACTGTACAAATTTGGTACCCTTGTCCAAAGTAAATGCTGTCTAAATATAATAATTGCATATCACTCCAAGCCATAATAAAAGTGACTTTGACCACATGGCCAAGTTAAAAGAGCATTCTTTGGAGTAAATTATTCTTTATTTACAATGTATATTGTTGTCTTTTAAAAGAAAAATGCTATTTTACTCTAATATGTCTTCAATCACATTGCCAAGTTAAATACTTTAGCTTTGGGATAAAATTAATATGGCCAGGAGTGTAGAGAAGTCGAGTGAGAGTATTGAATTCCACCTATGGTCTTCCTAATGCTGTTTCAGTGACGCAAAGTAGAGAAGTTACTGTTGAAGGTACTAAATCATTCTCTTCTTGGGGAGAGATTTAGGAAGTCCAGAGGAGGCAGGATTTCTCCCCCTGTGTGTCTGCGCTGGCCATGAAGTAAAAACTAGCCAAAAGTAGACCATTATGCAAATCATTTGGGGGTATCTATTGTGGCAACAAAAGCTACTCTCAAAATGTGTGGCCTGAAACAATAACCATTTTATTTTATGTCTCTTGATTTTGTAGGTCTTTTGGGCAAAGCTGGTCCAGGAGATTCTTCTGATCCACGGGACATCCGTGGGTCATTTTGTGGTACTTAGCTAGTGGCTAGTCCGGTCTGAAGGGTCCAAGTGACCTCTTCACATACCTGGCACCTTGGCGGGGACCCTGGAAGGCTGAGCTCAGCCTTTTCTTCCTCATCCAGTCTCAGGAACTCTCCCGTGGGTGGGTGAACTTAAACGGCAGGTCAGGACTCCAAGAGGCTAAGGCAGAAGCTGCTACTTCTCTGGAAGACTAGGTCCCAAATGGCTGTTGCTTCTGCCATATTCCACTGGTCAAAGGAGTCACAGGCCAGCCCGGATTTTAAGGATGAGGAAATAGATCCCATTTTTCCATGAGAAGAGTGTCGAGAGTCTTTAGTGAACCATAGCCTGCCCTCTGGCCACGAATTATTTAGCTTCTTCCCAGAAGACCCTCAAAGTCTCACCCCATTATGGCATTGGTTCAGAGTCCAGGATCTCATTTTTCTAAGTAAGAGCCTCATCTCAATGCTCCTAGATTCTGGTGACTCCAATTCTTCCTTTGAGCTCCCTGAGCTATAATATAACATGGCACTGCCTTCTACAGTTATTCATCTCTGAGTGACCTCAGCATGCTTGTTTTGCCCTCTCAACCTGCCAATATTTCTGTAACCAATTCCCTGTGTTAAATCCCCTTTGTGTGACATATCATGATTTCTATTTTTCTGATTAGACCTCGATGGATACAGATACTAAACCAAGATGCTTGCTCTGTGTGTGTCTTGGCTTTAGGAGCAACGTGTTTTTACCTGACCATCCAAAAGATGGAGAAATGTGTTGTTGGCTACCCAACTATTTTGCCCGTAGAGATGCCGTGTTATTTTAACAGTCTCTAAAGCTCTCTGCAGGTCAAGCTCCCTGGCTGCCACTCTGACCTTGCCACTCATTATAATCGTGCCCAGCTTGCTTCTGATGATGAAGCATCTCCTTTGCCTCTGTTATTTCAAGATCCTATTAGTGGATGTGGCATCACTCGGAAGTAGAATTTCTGACCCCAAAGCAGTTCTTCTGAATCAGAATCTGCATTTTAACAATATACTCAAGTGATTTGTATGCATTATAAGTTTGAGAAGCCCCGATTTGCCTCAAATTTTGATTTCAACCCCAGCCTTATAAACCAAAACACGACTGCTCTTCTGGTCAAAGGCTACGGTTTTAAAACTAGGCTCTCTCCTGACATCGATTAACCCAGCCATTATAGTTCAGCAGGCCGGGCCTAAAATGTTTACCCTGATATTTTCATTAATAGAACTGGAGAAATGCACCAGCAAAATTGAGAATTGTGTTTATTTAACCAAATCACACAAATGCACAGCCCCTTGCCTTGATTATAATTAGTAAATGAAAAAATTTTTGTATTTTCACAAGTATGTTTCATTTTTAAACACCATTTTATACCAAGGAAAAAGCCACCACTTTTACCAATGAGATCAAGAAAGTAAACAAAAATGTCATTTAAGCATTTGTTAATTGACAGACTGTGTTGGTTAACACAGTGGTCATTAATTGCCTTTGGTGTAATTTTAGCATGCACAAGCATAAGGTTTGCTGGACCAGCTGCCAAAGAGGACACTGGTGAAGAGAAAGAAAGCTAGACCCAGTAATAGTAGAGGCTGATAAAACTGACAAAGCTGCAAAGGTGCCTCTGTGGGTTAAGTCAAGAAGTCCTACATGTGATGTCAGGGAGCATGGCAACCCTTTAGAGGACACTTTGGCCATATCTGTAAAACTTTTAAATCCATGTACCATTTGACCCAGAATTTCCATTTGTATCAGTCAGGATTGCACTTGGTTGTGTGCACCTACAACCCGATTAGAGACTTAACCAAATAGAGCTTTATTTTTGTCTTAAGAAGGGACTTGGAATAAGGTATCCATTTGTGCTAAGCGTGTGACTTTTATTGCCTTTCCCAGGCAAATTCCAGGGTAAAGGAGAAAGGGAAAAGGGCAAAAGAGTCATGTCCAGCTGAGCCTGTCATGTAAAACAAGCTCCTTCAGAAGGGAAAATCTGTCACATCCACTTACATCTCATCACTTTGTCACTTGGATGCTTTGTTACCTAGCACTCCAAGTGCAAAGTCCAGGAAGCTGAGCATTGGAAGCATGACACCAAGAACAAAATTGGGGTTTGCTCAGCAGAGAAGAAGGGGAAAGTGGATACTGTGCAGATAGCCAGCTGTGGCTGCCATATTCCCTGTAGAATGCATCCTTCAGATTTACTCCCAGAAGTACACAGTGATATATGCAAAGATATTCATGGCAGCAAAAATCTAGCAATAATCTCAATGATCATTAATTGAAGACAAATTAAGCAAATTATTAATTTATAATTTGAAAAGTTATGCAGCAGTTAAAAGGAATGAAGTATATCTATGTGGAATGGTGTTTAAAATGCTATTAAGTGGAAAAAGCTGAACTATATAGAAGGATATATATATGCATAGGTGTATATAACTATATAGAAGGGTATATATAGATGTATAGAAATATATATATGTAAAGTGATTTTATTTGAGAAAAGGGAAAGAGAATGAGGGAAAGAGAGTTAGATATAGTTAATATATGTAGATAGACTTATTAATTTTTTATATAATATACAATAGATTATAAATAAAATTTATCTCTGGAGTGTGGATATGGGAAATGAGGTTAGGTGTAGGCTTTTACATCCTTTGATACTGATTTAACTTCTTATCATGAACATGTATTACTTTTGAAATAAATAAATTAATAAGCATTAGTATCAGGATACAGGAAAAAAGACACAAAAATAATTCAAAGTATTTTAATAAGTACATTTACCATTCACTTCCCTTTTACTATCAAACCACTCCTCCTTGTTTTATGAACATGGTGGCATTCTACTCTGGGTACCTTCCATTGTATCCTATCATTCAAGCTGTTCTCTTGAGCTTTTTAACCTTAGCCCTCCACTTGATTCTCAGTTCCACATCTTCTCCTGGCTCTGGTGCTCTTTGCAACTTCCAGTGAGGAATCTCCTCTTCTCTTCTAGTCCTAGTGGAATCTTCTGATGCATTGCCTCAATTTTTCTCCCCACTACTCCCACCCCAGTAAGGGATGGGTTTTTAGATATAGAGTTCAGTTGGGAAAGTTTAATTCTGCTCTAAAGAAATTTGACATTTTTTTTGAAACCACTCTTTTGAGTTGATAAACTAACCAAAAGAAAGGGACAAGGGATAAAAGTAGTATTGGCCACTAAGGTCCAGATATATACGTGTGTGTGTGTGTGTGTGTGTGTGTACTCAATTTGAACCTCACAATAATCTTATGAAGATGATATAATTATCTGCATTTTAATAATCAAGGACACTAGGGCTTAGAGAAGACAAATAATTCCCTAGATCACCTAATTAGTTAATGATAGTACTAGAATTCACATTTAGAACATACTTCAAAGGCTGCTATATTTTAACTACAGTAAAGCGTTCATAATGTCTGCGAGCTTTTTTTGTTTTGCTTTTCTTTGATTTTGGCTGGTGAGGAAGGCTGGAAGCCAAAAGATAGGAATCAGGTAAGCTACTGTCCTTTAGGGCAAGAATATAAATTTCCAAAAGACAAAATGAGAAATAAGTTAGAACCTGTAGTAACCTAGCATTCAACCACTATTTCTTCAAATATATGTTCTCTCTTTCCTCTTTTTCGGAGATTCCTATGATGCATCTGGTATGCTTTATGATTATTCCACAGACCTTTGAGGCTCTGTTCATTTTTCTTTATTTTTCTTTCTGTTCCTCAGACTGAATATTCTCAATTGATTTATCTTCAAGCTCTCTGATTTCTTTTATCTTTGAGACCTCTAGTATTTTCTTCTGCCATTTCATTCTGCTCTTGAGACCATCTAGTGAAATTTTTATTTCAGTTATTGTGTTTTCAACTCCCAAATTTCTATTTGTTCTGTTTAAAAATTTCTATCTGTATTGATATTCTCCATTCGGTAAGCATTGTTCTCATTGAGCATGGTTTCCCTTAGTTCTGTAGATATAACAGCTGGTTTAAAGTCTTTTTCTAGTATGTCTAACATCTGGGCTTTTCCAGGGACAGTTTTTATTCACAGCCCTTTTCCCTGTGTACATGCATTAGTTTCCTACATTTCTTTGCATATATTGCATAGATTTTTTTGTTGAAAACTGGATGTTTAAAAGTAGTATAATGTGGCAACTTGGGAAATCAGATTTCCCTCCTCCCAGCGTTTTTGATTGTTGCTGATGCTGTTTGTTTGTTTTGTGATTTTCCTGAACTAATTCTTTAAAGTTTTTATTCTGTCATGTGTGGCCCCTGAGGTTTCTGCTCAGTTAACCTGGTGATCAGTTAATAATTGGATGGAGATGCATTGATCCAGTAGTCTCTCAGCTTTTGCTCAGGGGCTGTTTATATGTGTTGGGGAATAATCAACACTCCAGCAGAATGCTTGCTATGCTACCTTAGCCATCACTTACTGCTTGCACAAAGCCTCAAGTTTAGGTGAGCGAAGTGAGCTGATTGGAACCTTTTCAGATAATTCCTGGGAATATTCACAGCCCTGAATATACATTTGTTTTTTCTAGATCGCCAGATATATTTTAGAGCTTTTTAAAATTCACCGGGGACATGTCATTCCCAATTTTTTCTTTTAAGTCTTTGGTCAGCCTTTTGTTACCCTCAAGCAGTATTTTCCCTTCAGGCAGCTGTGATGTTAAAAAATTGCTGCTGATTGTTTTTGACAATGCTCTAGAGATTAAACTGTTGCATAGAAATAGTCTGAGTCAGATCAAATAAAGACAGTGAATAGCTTTTAGGGGAGCTGTGACACAGGTCAAATAGTGACAATTCTCTGGAGATTGGGCTTTTGGGGAGCTCCAAACCCATTAATTCTTGGCCCTTCCATGGCTGCTAGGCTAACGGTTTTCACCACTACCATATCGACAAGGCTGTTGGTTTTCAAGGCTACTCCAAATCTAGGAAGAGGTTGATGGGAATAGGGCAAGTGAAAAACCATAAAGGTCACTACTCTTACCAAGATTCAGGTGTTTATCTGAATACAAGCTCCTGAGATTTTTGCAAGTCTTTGGTTAATTTTCCAAGTTCTGAAAAAGTTAATTTTGACATTGTTGTCAGTGTTCTCACAGCTTTTATGGAGGGTCACATTTTCAGAGGTCCTTACCCTGCCATTCCAAAAGTTAGACCCAGCAATCTAGTACTACAGAATAAGAGACATAAACTTAGAAGCTACCCCTGATTTATGCATCAAGTATTCGGTGATTTCTTCTTTAAATTTTCTGTTATGTATTAAATGCCTTTTGAAAATGACAATCTTGTCCTCTGCACTATGGCAAATCAGGGAAAGGGTTTTTTTCAAGGCTACATCAGAGTGGGTAGAGAATTAAAGGAAGAAAATGTACACCTGAGCCCCAGAGACACATAAGCATTGGAAACTAAAATGAGTAAACCCCAAAAGAAATGTGAAACTAGCCATGGGCAGCATGTTCTCCTGATCTAGATATTCTTCTTGCAGTACTAAAAATAATTAGAATATTTAGGCTGGGCATGGTGGCTCATGCCTGTAATCCCAGTACTTTGGGAGGCTGAGGTGGGCAGATCACTTGAGGCCAGGAGTTCAAGACCAGCCTGGCGAACATGGCAAAACCCCATCTCTACCAAAAATACAAAAAAAAATTGACTGGGTGCAGTGACTCATGCCTGTAATCTCAGTACTTTGGGAGGCTGAGGTGGGCAGATCACAAGGTCAGGAGTTCAAGACCAGCCTGGCCAACATGGTGAAACCCTGTCTCTACTAAAAATACAAAAATTAGTTGGGCATGGTGATGTGTGCCTGTAATCCCAGCTACTTGGGAGGCTGAGGCAGGAGAATTGCTTGAACCTGGGAGGCAGAGATTGCAGTGAGCCGAGATTGTGCCACTGCACTACAGCCTGGGTGACAGAGCAAGTCTTCATCTCAGGGGAACAAAAAAGTAGCTGGTGTGGCAGGTGCCTGTAGTACCAGGTACTCAGGAGGCTGAGGCACGAGAATTGCTTGAACCTGGGAGGTGGAGGTTGCAGTGAGCCGAGATCATGCCACTGTACTCCAACCTGGGCGATGGAGTGAGAACTTGTCTCAAAAAAAAATAAAAATTAGAATATTTAAAGTTTTGTTTGAATAAATGAGCAAGTTAAAAAAAGAAAAGTTGTGCTTTGGGTAACACCTTGATCACCAATCTAAATAATTCAGGCTGAAATTCTTCAGAGTTTCTGTCCTGAGGGAATGATCTAGATTCACTATCACAAGTGAATTAAGTTTCAATCTGTGCATCAAAGGGATCATGCAAATTGATGTAGACTTTCAATAATTTTCTACTAGTAAAATCAGACTTTGGCTCTATATTGTTAATCTTAAAATCCTCTCATTAAACAGAATTTAAGAAATAATTTATTGCAGTAATAAAGCAAAAAGAAATATGGAGAAGAAATGCGAAAGTTTAGAACCTGAATTGGCCTCATTCATTTAAAAAAAAAAGTATTGAATGCCTGCAATGTACAGACCCTGTGATGGATATAAGAAATAGTAAAATGAATGAGACAAGAAGAAACAAGGGTAGAAATAACTTAATCCTATCGGAATTATCTTCTAAAAACATAAAATTAAATTAAATATTTTATTAGGAAAATTATAAATTAGAATTTTTAAAAATCATTAATGCCAATGAAAGTGATCTGTACTTATTTTCACATCAGATTGTAATCCTATGTCCCATTTATATTGGAGATGTCATGACACTCTGAATATCCTAAATTACCTTTTTTGAATATGGTGCTGCTTTTAGATCAAACCAAATTCAGAGAAGTGAAAAAATTATACCTTAGTATATCCTGATCTTATAATACATTTTTGCAAACCTGCTGATGAAAATGTAGCAGATTAAAGTTTTATTAAAAAGAAGAAATACCATTCATAACCAGCTTATTAATCTTGAATAGTGTTTAAATAATGCAGAAAATAAGTACAATAATGCTTCCCAGTATGTGAAGGACCACAATAAGTATTGGCCAGCACTACTTCAGTTCCCTCTGATCTTTCCTTCTGAAAGCACAGAACCCATTCAATATCTTCTATCACAGCTGGCCCCAGCTAATTGAGCTGCTCCCCACTGTCCCTGTGTTATCTCACAGTACCTTCTCCCAGTCAGCAGACGTAGCTACATCACATTTGAGAGTTCCTGGTATGAACAGAACCAGGCCGGGAGATTCCCTCTTGATCTGGCCAATGAGTTTTTATAGAATTAATACTCTTTAAAATTGCGGAAACGAGAATGGGTCCTTTTTCGGAGGTTGCTTTTACTCTCAGCAATCAGAGGAAAATGTCATAAGTTTCCATCACCACATATCCAATAGCTGTGCCTATATGGCCTGCTCTTCCTTCCGTTACTAGGAATTAACTGTTCATGTTCCTAGCTATGGCTCCTCCCTGTGCACGAGAGCCAATCTCCTCTTTCCTGTTCAATGACATCACTTCAGAAACTTCTTTCTCATCTGTCTTTCTTCTCTACCGGATCATTCTCATGAGTATAAAACATGCTATTATTTCACCTACTTAAAAAGTACAACTCTTTCTTAACCCCACGTGTCACAGTAGTCTTCATGTCTCTTGTCCCCTTTAACGTATTGCAAGTTTTATAAATAATCCGAATTCATTGTCTTGTTTTTCTCCAACTTCCTCTTGAACCCATTTCTATCAGGTTGAATTTCAGTTCTCATCATACTTGACCTCCCAGTCACGTTTGATGCTGCCAATTACTCTCTTCTGGTTGAACTGCTTGTTTCCCATGCTTCTAATGGTTTTTCTCTTTCTTTCCTATTACAGCTGCTCAGTCTCTGTCTCTTTTACCCGGTCCTGCTCATCTTCCCATCTTCTTAAAGTTGGAGTGTCCATAAGTTTGGTCCTTTCATCTCTTTGTTTTTCCCCTTGCTTCATTCAGCCACAAGATAATTCCACCTAGGTTTAGATACTATAATATGCTGAAGACCCCAATTCATATATCCAGACCAAACCTCTCCTTGAACTTCAGAATCATATATCTGACTAATTACTTAACATCTCCACTGGATATCTAATAAGTATCTCAAACTTATATTCAAAACTTATTGCTCCTCTTCCTCCCCAGCAACAACTATCTGCTCCTCTGGCAGACTTTGCTTTTTCTGGAAATGTTAACTGCATCCTGTCAATTGCTCAGACCCCAGAGCCATCTTTGGATCCTCTTTTTCCCTCCAATCCCACATCCAATTCATTAGCAAATCTGTTGGCTTCACCAGCAAACTCTATCCAGAATCTGATTGTTTCCAGTGAGTTGCACCGCTATCACACTGGTCAAAGCCACCATCCTCTCTCATGAATTATTGCAATAGCCTTCCAACTGATCTGCCTGATTTGCCCCTTTGCCCTGCCTACAATTTATTCTTAACACAAAACACAAAGCAATTCTTAGATCCCGAGTCAGATCATGTCACTGCCTAGCTCATAACTTTCAATGCCTTTCCCTCTTATGCAAAGTAAAAGGCTAAAAGTTTACAAGGCCTACCAAACCCTAAAGATTCGATACTTTTTCCTCTCTAACCTCATCTCTTACTACTAGCTCCCATACTCCTTCCCTTCAGCTACATTGATCTGTTTGTAGTTCTTCCAACACAGAAGGCATGCTTCTACTTCAGGGCCTTGTTATCTGCTGCTACTCCCATCTGGAATGCCCATCCCTCTGTTATCCATATGCCTGGGTCCCTCATCTTACTCAGGCCTTTGCTCGACTTCCATTTTCTCAGTGAAGGCTTTCCCAGCCATGCTATTCAAAATTGCAAAACATCGCCCCAAGCAGCCTACACACTTCCTATTCTCTTATTCTGCTTTAAATTTTTCCAAAGCACTTTTTAACATCTGACCTGTAGTACTTTTCCTTATGTTACATCTCAAGCACCTAGAACTGTATCAGGCACAAAATGTAGCTAATGAATATTAGCAGAATGATTGTCAGTGCAGAACCTGGGAAAAGAATTACCATGTCTCTTCCCAACACAACAACTGGAACAGTGCCAAGGGCAGGAGCTACCTTCTGAGTAGGAAACAGATTCCCATATGAACAATGTTTCTCCACCTAGGCCGAAAGGACTAAAATTAAGCATGAGAAGACAAACTATGAGTGAAAATTGAAGAGCCAATAAACAATCAATTCAGGGTTCCCAAATCTATGGATATTAGAGTAATCAGAAAAGAATGCAGAATAGTTACTATGAGTTGTTTAAAGATATAAAGATTATAATAAGAAAATACTGGGAACTAATAGATTTACAAAATATAACTCTTGATGTAAAAATACATGAATCTGTTTAACAGCAGATTATGGGAAGAATTTAACCAGCATTTACTTAGGAGAGACAACAAGATAGAAAATGTGAAAGAGAGGTTAAGGGATGAGAATTGAATGAGAAAATCTAATATAGGAATGACTGATGTCTCCAGAGGAAAAAACAAACAAAATGTTGGAGAGAAAGTAGTTTAAACCAGTGGTCTCCAACCTTTTTGGCACCAGGCACCAGTTTCATGGAAGACAATTTTCCACGGAAGGGGAGTTGGAGGGAATGGTTTTGGGATGAAACTGTTTTACCTCAGATTATCAGGCATTAGATTCTCATAAGGAGTGAGCAACCTAGATCCCCCACATGCACAGTTGACAATAGAGTTCATGCTTCTATGAAAATCTAATGTCACTGCTGATCCAACAGGAGGCAGAGCTCAGATGGTAACGCTTGCTCGCCCATTCACCTCCTGCTGTGTGGTCCAGTTCCTAACAGGCTGTGGACCAGCACCAGGAGTTACTTCTGGTTTAAATGATAATGACTGAGAATTCTGCATTGATAATGCAGAATTCTGATAATGACTGAGGTTTAAAAAACACCACATGAATCCAGGAAGACCTAGGAAACACAGTGTGTCTAAAGCAGGATAATGAAAAGAAGTCCATTCTTAGATAAATGGGTGAGGAACTGCAAAATATCACAGGCTAAGAAAAGATCTTGAAAACAATTATAGAGAAAGAACCCATCATGGTAAAATGAGAACAGACTTCCCAACAAAAAAATGGAGGTTAAAATACAATGAAAGAATAATTACCAAGTGTGGAGAAAAAATAATTCAACTTAGAATCCAGTGTACTGTATAGCTGTTATTCAGGAATAAAAGTAAGATAAAATATTTATAAATTTAGAAAATGGGAGAGTCTGATACCAAGATACTTACTTCAAAAGAACTTTGAAATTATTTCCTTCAAAAAAAAGGAAAATGATTCCAGAAGGACAGTCTGGGATGCAAAAAAGAATGATAGACAATGAGAACAAAGACACAACATACCAGAATCTCTGGGACACATTTAAAGCAATGTGTAGAGGGAAATTTACAACACTAAATGCCCACAGGAGAAAGCAGGAAAGATCTAAAATTGACACCCTAACATCACAGTTAAAAGAACTAGAGAAGCAAGAGCAAACACATTCAAAAGCTAGCAGAAGACAAGAAATAACTAAGATCAGAGCAGAACTGAGGGAGATAGAGACACAAAAAAACCATTAAAAAAATCAGTGAATCTGGGAGCTGGTTTTTTGAAAAGATCAACAAAATAGATAGCCAGACTAATAAAGAAGAAAATAGAGAAGAATCAAATAGATACCATAAAAAAATGATATAGGGGATATCACTACCGATCCCACAGAAATACAAACTACCATCAGAGAATGCTATAAACACTTCTATGCAAATAAACTAGAACATCTAGAAGAAGTGGATAAATTCCTGGACATATACACCCTCCAAAGACTAAAGCAGGAAGAAGTTGAATCTCTGAATAGACCAATAACAAGTTCTGAAATTGAGACAATAATTAATAGCCTACCAAACCAAAAAAAGTCCAGGACCAGATGGATTCACAGGTGAATTCTATGAGGGGTACAAACAGGAGCTGGTACAATTCCTTATGAAACTATTCCAATCAACAGAAAAAGAGGGAATCCTCCCTAACTCAATTTATTAGGCCAGCATAATTCTGATACCAAAACCTGGCAGACACACAACAACAACAACAACAAAATTTCAGGCCAATATCCCTGATGAACATCAAAGTGAAAATCCTCAATAAAATACTGGCAAACCGAATCCACCAGCACATCAAAAACCTTATTTACCATGATCAAGTCGGCTTCATCCTTGGGATGCAAGGCTGGTTCAACATGCACAAATCAATAAATGTAATCCATCACATAAACAGAACCAATGACAAAAACCACATGATTATCTCAATAGATGCAGAAAAGGCCTCCAACAAAATTCAACAGCCCTTCATGCTGAAAACTCTGAATAAACTAGGTATTGATGGAATGTATCTCAAAATAATAAGAACTATTTGTGACACACCCACAGCCAATATCATACTGAATGGGCAAAAACTGGAAACATTCCCTTTGAAAACCAGCACAAGACAAGGATGCCCCCTCTCACCACTCCTATTCAACATAGTACTGGAAGTTCTAGCCAGGGCAATCAGGCAAGATAAAGAAACAAAGGATATTCAATTAGGAAAAGAGGAAGTCAAACTGTCCGTGTTTGCAGATGACATGATTGTATGTTTAGAAAACCCATTGTCTCAGCCCAAAATCTCCCTAAGCTAATAAACAACTTCAGCAAAGTCTCAGGATAGAAAATCAACATGCAAAAATCACAAGCATTCCTGTATACCAATAACAGACAAACAGAGAGCCAAATCATGAGTGAACTCCCAGTCAGAATTGCTACAAAGAGAATAAAATACCTAGGAATTTAACTTACAAGGGATGTGAAGGACCTCTTCAAGGAGAGCTACAAACCACTGCTCAACGAAATAAAAGAGGACACAAACAAATGGAAGAACATTCCATGCTCATGAATAGGAAGAATCAATATCATGAAAATGGCCATACTGCCCAAAGTAATTTATATATTCAGTGCTATCCCCATGAAGCTACCACTGACTTTCTTCACAGAATTGAAAAAATTACTTCAAATTTCATATGGAACCAAAGAAGAGCCTGCATAGCCAAGACAATTCTAAGCAAAAAGAACAAAGCTGGAGGCATCATGCTACCCGACTTCAAACTTTACTACAAGGCTACAGAAACCAAAACAGCATGGTACTGGTGCCAAAACACATATATAGACCAATGGAACAGAACAGAGGCCCCGGAAATAACACCACACATCTACAACCATCTGGTCTTTGACAAACCTGACAAAAACAAGCAACGGGGAAAGGATTCCCTGTTTAATAAATGGTGCTGGAAAAACTGGCTAGCCACATGCAGAAAGCTGAAACTGGATCCCTTCCTTACACTTTACAGAAAAATTAACTCAAGAGGGATTAAAGACTTAAATGTAAGACCTAAAACCATAAAAACCTTAGAAGAAAACCTAGGCAACACCATTCAGGACATAGGCATGGGCAAAGACTTCATGACTAAAACACAAAAAGCAATGGCAACAAAAGCCAAAATAGACAAATGGGATCTAATTAAACTAAAGAGCTTCTGCACAGCAAAAGAAACTATCAGCAGAGTCAACAGGAAACCTACAGATTGGGAGAAAATTTTTGCAATCTATTCATCTGACAAAGGGCTTATATCCAGAATCTACAAAGAACTTAAATTTACAAGAAAAAAACCATCAAAAAGTGGGCAAAGGATATGAACAAACACTTCTCAAAAGAAGACATTTATGCAGCCAACAAACTTATGAAAAAATGCTCATCATCACTCATCATTAGATAAATGCAAATCAAAACCACAATGAGAAACCATCTCATTCCAGTTAGAATGGTGATCATTAAAAAGTCAGGGAACAACAGATGCTGGAGAGGACGTGAAGAATTAGGAATGCTTTTACACTGCTGGTGGGAGTGTAAATTAGTTCAACAATTGTGGAAGACATTGTGGCGATTCCTCAAGGATCTAGAATTAGAAATACCATTTAACACACAAATCCCATTACTGGGTATATACCCAAAGGATTATAAATCATTCTACTATAAAGGCACATGCACATGTATGTTTATTGCAGCACTGTTCACAATAGCAAAGTCTTGGAACCAACCCAAATGCCCATCAATGATAGACTGGATAAAGAAAATGTGGCACATATACTGCATGGAATACTATACAGCCATAAAAAAGGATGAGTTCATGTCCTTTGCAGGGACATGGATGAAACTGAAAACCATCATTCTCAGCAAACTAACACAGGAACAGAAAACCAAACACTGCATGTTCTCACTCATAAGTGGGAGTTAAACAATGAGAACACATGGACACAGGGAGGGACACTGGGGCCTGTCAGGGGGTGTGGGGCTGGGGGAGGGATAGCATTAGGAAAAATACCTAATGTAAATGATGAGTTGATGGGTGCAGCAAACCAACATTGCACATGTATACCTATGTAACAAACCTGCACGTTGTACACATGTACCCCAGAACTTTAAATATAATAATTTAAAAAAAAAGCAGACAATCAAATGGTAAATATTTAGGTAAATCCTAGCAAGCATTGCCTGTATAAAATTACAATGGTGGTTGAAAAACAAAACCAGCTCAGAATTCCAATGTCTCTCCCAACTCTGCCACCATCAAGATCTGCACTCTTCTCACAGCACCCTGGTAGCTGTTCTCCACCAGCCCCATGCGTTCTTAACTTAGTCTTTATCCAAAATCTCAGGGAATTTCAATGCAAATTTTGGAGGTTCTTTATCTGTGCAAACCCCCATCTACTAATAGCCTGCCCCAGAAATTCCAGCTACCTTAGCAGCACTGAATTCAGATCTGTTCCTTCTGCCCTGCCATAATACTGCTTTCTATTTGGGATCCACTTTGTGGTGCAATTTGGAAAGTGCCCAAGATGAAAAGCTAGGCTGAATGTTGAGCTCATCTTTAGTGTTTCTTTTCTCTTAGTATCATAACCTTGTGCTGCCTATTGTCCATTGCCCAAAAATAGTTGTTTCATGTGTTTTGTACAGCTTTATAGTTGTGTAGCCAAAGGATAAGTTGCTTGTTACTCCCTCTTGGCAGGTGTAGAGTCCCTTATTCATTAATTTTTTAGCCTATAGCTTTTCTTTATGACTATAAATGATAAATGATAGCATATAGGCTACCAATTTCCTTTAGAGCACCATTTTTATTGCATTCCCACAAGTTTCCATATGTAATGCTTTGGTGTAATTAAATTCCAAGTTTTCCATTTTTCATAATTCATTATGGTTTCTTTTCAAATGTATGACTTATTCAGAATTGTGTTTTCTTAATAAAAGACATGTACAAGAATCTTCATAGCCATTTTATTCAGTAAGCTAAAGACAGTAAGCTAAATATGGAACCTAGGTGATCATGAGCAGGAGAACAGGCAAACAAATTAATGTATATTCATACAATGGAATTCTACTTGGCAGTGAGAACCACAATGTTCTAATGCATGCAGCAACATGGGATAAACTTAATGACATCCTGTGAAAAAGATGCCAGACATGAAGGAGAACAGATAACACAATGCCATTTAATAGGAAAGTCTGAAAAAGTCAAAGCTAATTTATGGCATTAGAAATTATAGTAATGGTTGACTCTGCAGGGGTGGGGAGGTAACAAGGATTGACTGAGAAGGGACTGATTGATGGGAATAAAACTCATTGAAAAACTTAGAAATGAAAGAAATATAATTTTAAAATTTTTATTTCATGCAACTTGATTTCTAACTCCTTAATCCCAGGTATTCTAATGTTTCTTTTCTCTTTTGGGGTTCTGCATGGCACTGGGTTCTAATGCAGCATCATAGCACTCGGGGCAGGGGACACCCTGGCTGTTAGTCATCAGCTCACAGACATTGCTCCAGAGAGCACGATCCCCCTGCTACTTCTGCACCCTCTTGGCTGCATGATTCCCAGTTCCTAGATGTGCCATGCAGCATACCCTCCAAAGTCAGGCCATCTTTCCGGAGAAGTTGCTGATAAACAGACCCCAGACCCCTCTGCTCTATGGACCCTTCAATGTCTCTCTCAATCTCCCTGAGCTCCAGGAAAATCCATCAGGCTTGGGGAGGTCCCTGCATTCACTTCTACTTCTCCAAAATGTTTCTTCTCCTTTTTTTGGAGACATGGTCTTGCTTTGTTGCCCAGGCTAGAGTCTAGAGGTGCAATCATGGCTCACTGCAGCCTTGAACTCCTGGGCTCAAGTGACCCTCCCACTTCAGCCTCCCAAGAAGCTGAGACTACAGGCACATGCTAACATGCATGGCTATACTTTTAAAGAAGTTTTTGTAGAGACAGGGTCTTGCTGTGTTGCCAAAGCTGGTCTCGAACTCCTGGTCTCCAGCAATCCTCCCAGCTTGGCTTCTCAAAGTGCTAGGATCACAGGCATGAGCCACTGCATCTGGCTGTTTCTTCTCCTTCATGTATGAATCTTCTCTTGTTTTTGGGCTTAGACTTTCAGAAATACAAGCCAAGAAAAGAGATGTTTGTCAAGTAATCCTAGATTTCCATCTTGCCCCACTCTCTGAATGAAGTCATAAGCTCAGAGTCAACTTGGAAATTGAGAGAAGGACAAACGATAAACAAAGGACAAAATAGCCATGTATTGCTGTCTTAAGATACTATCTTGCTCATATTATTTTACTAGTCTCTAACTCTCTGCCTTATGGAAAATCGGACTCCATTTAAAATTTCACTTCATGGGCCACTCAGATATTCTTTTTCTTGAGTAGGAACTGCAATGTGCTCATAATCACCTCCCTTTAAAAATGGCCCCATGATGCTGCTTCTGCATTTCTTGCACATCCTAAGTGTTGTCTTGACTCTGAGGAGCTCGGTGATGTACCAGAGTTTGTGTTGCTGAATGGTTTGGTGTCATTAGCCACTGTAATCCCAAACTATCAGCAACAGGATTCTCCGTTCTCAGGTTTTGTATGATCCGCTTGGCACCACACCACCAAGATCTTGTTTCTGTGATCAGCGGGCTCTGCAGCACACAAGTTACTACTTCCTGTCCAGAAAAGGCCCAATCCCTGACCAAGGTATTTCAGTTCCGCTCTGAAATGGGTAAGAATTTCTGCTCAGCTAATAGCTAAGATGGGTAAAGGTCAGATAAAATTGTTAAAGCTGTTTAGGAAAAATATTCTTTCTGCAACATGTACTGAAATTAAAAATATGCAATTGTGAGCAACTTTGATTCAGAATTTTTTCTTTCCCTGACATTCCTGATGGCTGCCTCTGACCTTTCTCCTGTCCTGTGACTCAAATCACTGCTCCATTAAAAAAGAAAGAGAGAACAAAAGAAAGAGAATTTCCACACAGATGAGAAAAAAAGAGCATAGCAGCCTTTTAACCCTGTGTAGTGTAAGAAGTGCCCATGTAAGAGATTTGTTCAAACACACGGAGAAGGTAGACAGACTGAAATAATCTTGGTTAAGAGCAACCAGTTAGAAATAGAAAAATTCGCTGAGTTCTGATTGTGTTGACCTTTTGGTTTGAGGTTTTATATCCAATTTCCTCTGAGGCTGGTGAGCCTCTAGGCATTTGTTTTTTATTTATTCACGGATACGTTCTGCAGCCCTTCTGGGAGGAAGCTCGCAATCCTCCTCTGCTGTGTTCTACACCCCATTTCTCCAATGCTATGCTGTGAGTCACTGAGGTCACCCATCACCAAGCACTGCCTCACATTGCTGAGAGTCTCCTAGCGCATACTACACTACCAGTGGAGAGAGATGATTGGTCTACATGAAAACTATCGTCTCTACCTCTCTTGAGAAAATTCCAAGATGAACTGTACATTCTGAGGCTGGTGCTACAGAGAGCAAAACAATCCTCAGTAGCAGGTCAGACATGCAGACTGAGCAAGGCCGACAAACCAAACTAAAAAGGAATTAGAGTAACATCAAAGAAAATATGACATCTAGGGCAAGAGTGATGTCTTAAGACATAAAATGCAAACTATGAAGGAAAAGATTGACAGTTTTGACTTCATTTGAAAAACTGTTGTATGACAGAGATATAAAAAAATGTAAAAAGCCAAACCCACCGGTTAGAAGAGTTTTACAATGTTCCTAAGCAACAAATAATTCATCTCAAGTATCAATTTAAAAGATGAACAACTCAAAAGAAAAATAAATAAAGAAACAAGCAAGCACTTCACAGAAAAAGAAATACTTATTATAGCCAATACATAAGGAAAGATATACAGCTTTACTAGTAATCAGGAAAATGCAAATGCCATCTCACTCCATTTAGGCTGGTGAAATTTAAAGTGTATGACTTTACTAAGTGTGGGTAGAGAAATAGAAACCTTCACCACGAGTACAACCACAACAAAATACATTTTGGCATCATTAGGCAAAGTTAAAAATATTCACACATGCCTATGACCCAGAACTATTTCGAATTACTCCAAGAGAAACTCTCACATCTTTGGAGAAAGAAACATACTCAAGGACATTTCTGTAGTGCCTTTCACAACAGAAGAGCTTTATGTAACCTAACTGTCCATCAATAGGGGAATGTATGAATAAAGTTAGAATTATACAATGGAAAAAATATATAGCATAGTCTAAATGAATAATTGGAGCTATATGTGTTAATAGAGACATGTTGAAAACTAACACTGGCTGGCATGTTGCCCATGTTGCAGAATGGTCTGGGCAGTGTAGAACTACTTATATTAACTTTTAAAAGAGAAAAACAATAATATATATGGTGTTAAAATATGATATATGTATGTATATCTATATAGGGTGTATATACACTAGTGTGTATATACCATATATAGTGTATTATACCATATATAAAATAGGGTTTTTTCTTTTTAAAATTAATATAAATGGCTTATATATGGCATGTATATATGTGTGTATATGCACACATACACACATATATATGATAAGAGTACAGACCAACTTCAGAATACTGATAACTTCTGGAAAGGGAGGGAAAGACAAGGAAAGAGAAGGAAGAGGAAGAGGAGGACAAGGAAGCTGTTACCATTTTTTTGAGTGCTTCTTATTTGCTAGTCCCTGTTCTAAATATGGTCAATGGATTGTCTCATTTCATTCACCCGCATAGTTACCTATAATACAGGTACTATTATTATCATCCTCATTTCACAGACAAGAACATGGGATTTCAACTTTGTCCATTGTAAAGTGCTTCTTTAAAAAAATTAGATCTGAAGTAAATGTGATGAATACTAACATGTATTACATCAGAGTGGGGGCCAGTATACATATTACATTTTTGAGAGGTGTCTTGTGACAAAGAAGCAGGCAAGTGAAACAAATGGGATCTTTTGCCACATTCAAAATCTCGGAACACTAAAAAAAATTACTCTTTCCCTATACTTACTTTTCTAAAATGCTGATAAACCACTAAAGTTAATTAATATCTTTGCCTGTTCAACCTTGGTAGTGACTTATCATCAATATGCTTATTGGGTACCAACCATCAGATGAGCAATTACTTTCTTAGTTAACACTGAACACACTAATTTACTAATCTAAGCCATCCCTCAAGGCAATTTCTTACTTTATAAGCTGACTTCTAAGTTAAACTTTAGGATTACGTAGAAAATAGTTCTTTCTTATCTGATAATAATTAATTTGCAGTTTATGTAATTTTATGTATGCTTCATGCACCCATTCAATCAGAATAAATTGGGTAAGTGACTTGAAGAATCAAAGAAAGTGCTACATACCATTCTTCAGAGTCTTCATTTGCCTTCCATTTTTCCTAACATTTTCCCTAACACTTTAATTTTGGTTGGCAAACAGTCAGCAGGTGACAGTTTGGTCAAATGTCTTACCACTGCATAGTGAGGGTCACCCACTTTGTAGCCTGAGATGATTGAGTCCAAACCCATCATTGCTCTATCTACTCCATTCACTCATTTCCCCCATTTTATGGGTTACACATAACTTATAGCACCCTTGTTTACAATAATCATACACCATCAGTTATAAATATATGGAGCTGCAAGTAAGAGAATGCCTTACCTGTACAGGTAGTCTCTGACTTACGATGGAGTGTTTGACTTGATGATGGTGTGACAGCAATGTACATTCAGTAGTAACTATACTTTGAATACCTATACAACTATTCTATTTTTCACTTTGGTACAGAATTCAATATATTACAGGAGATATTCAACACTTTATTATACAATAGGCTTTGTGTTAGATGGTTTTGCCCAAGCATAAGCTAATGTTAGTGTTCTGAACATGTCTAAGGTAGGCTAGGCTAAGTGCTGATGTTTGGTATATTAGGTATATTAAATGCATTTTTGTCTTATGATGTTTTCAACTTTTGATGAGTTTATTAGTATGTAACCCCACCATAAATTGAGGAGCATCTGTATAATATAACAAATATGGAGGTGGGACAGAGACCCAGAATCTTTCTATCTATCTCTCCATCACTCTCAGTTTGCCTGCTTTTGTTGCCTCATTGATATTAAAGAGTTGCTGCAGCTCCAACAAGGCAGACAAAGGGGCATAGGAAGAGAAAACTGGTATCTGGGTATTTTCCATCTAAACAGAATGCAAACACTATCCTAGGAACACTAACGAACTTCTGCACATTTTTTAAAAATCAGAACTATGTCACATGGTCATCTTTGGTTGCATAGGAGGCTGAAGAAATGGAAAATAGGATTGTCCCACTGGTCTTAGTCAAGTCATGATTCATTCTTTCTCGATGTACATATTATCTCCCTGCACAAAGCAGTTATCTTGGCATAGAAGAAAGGAGGATAGATATTTGGAAAGCAGTTATGTGACTTCACAGTGTTCAGCCATCTGATCTTCCCTGGGGGGAGGCATATTCTTTAATTCAGTGTTCAATATACCTGCTCCTGATTTAGCCCCACTGGACAATGGAAAAAGTTTTGTAGGAAAGGGTAGGGTTGAGTAAGTTTGGTATTGTCTATCTCTTTCTTGAGCCCATGTCTGGGCAGAAAAATCCACCAAGGGTGGTTGTAGAGTTGGATTAAAAGGAAGACTGTTCAGGCTGCTCATGGTTTTTGCAGTATATTGGCAAGGCAGAAAATTAGCAAGGATATTAACAAATGAACAATCTCAATAGTGTTATGAACTGTGAAGAATGTAAAGCAGACCAATAACTGGGGTGGAGTGCAGTGGCGCAATCTCGGCTCACTGCAAGCTCCGCCTCCCGGGTTCACACCTTTCTCCTGCCTCAGCCTCCCAAGTAGCTGGGACTACAGGCGCCCACCACAAAGCCTGGCTAATTTTTTTTTTATTCTTAGTAGAGACGGGGTTTCACCGTGTTAGCCAGGATGGTCTCGATCTCCTGACCTCGTGATCCGCCCGCCTCGGTCTCTCAAAGTGCTGGAATTACAGATGTGAGCCACCACACCCGGCAGAGCAATGTTGATGCTGAGTATTTCAGATAGGATAGACAGGAAAGCTTTCCCTCAGGGGGTGACTGTTGACTTGAGACATAAGTTATGAGAAGGCACCAGTCATGAAAAATCTGAAGCATGAGTACTGCAGGCAGAGGTGATAAGTGCAAAGACCCTAGATTGAGAATGAGCTTGGACTGGAGCAGAGTGGGAAAAGAAGCAAGTAAAACTAGATAAGGTGTAGGTAAGAAAGAGAGGTGAGCAAGGTAATAGAGAGCCTCATGGGCATGTTAAGAAATTGGAGGTTTAAATACAGCAACAAAAACAAGACAATGACATAATCTTATTTTGTTTTACAACATATAAGGGATGCTAAACCATTCTTGGGATAAGTTAGAAGTATGGTGCCAGTTAACTCAGGTCTCTTTACATACCTAGCCAAATGTAAATTGTTTTCACTGTTACTCATTAAGAAAACACTCTTAAAAGGGAAAAAATAAAGCATTCCTCATTGCTGCCATCTACAAAAATGTAAATGTGAAACAAATATTTTTAAATCTTGGTTTAGAGTATTTATAAGTTATTAACCAGTTTGGGACATTAATGTATCTTCATGCAATGACTAGCTTCAGATGACCTTTGAAAAGGTGCTTTTGCAAAAATAAATGGATGATTGAACTTCTAGTTTTTAGTCCAGCATGTAAGAAACTTGGAAGTTGTGACTCCAGTCTTCACCACAACAATAAGAGTTGAGCAAACTGAAAATCAACAACTCTTCTTAAATCCCTTGGGAAACTGAAGTCACAGTGCACCCCAAAATTGATGTCTATCACTCCAAAATTGATGTGACAAGTTGATAGAGAGAATCACAACTTTCTTGGGCAGAAGCCCTGGAATCAAAACCACCAGGAAAATTTAACCTGTAATTGATGAATCGCTAGATGATCAGTGTGGATAAGATTGACAGTAAAAAACTTCAGGGGGCCCAGTCCTAAGAGGGACATATGCTATGATGAGTTTTACTTCCAGAAGTCCTATCAGTTTCTAATAGAGAAGATTAGAGAAAAATTCCCCTGTGCTTCTGGCAGGGGGTGGAGGAAAGTAGCCACTTTAAAATATACCCAGATCATTCTGTTCTAAACAAGGCCTGCCCTTAACAAAAATAAAAAAATGCCTCGGATTGTTCCATCAGTAGACTGAACATTGTGAAGCAAAGAATCTGTGAGTTTGAAGGAAGGTCAATAGAAACTTCCAAAACTAAAATGCAACAAGAAAAAAAGTGAAAAAGATAGAGCAGAATATTCAAGAATTGTAAGACAATTACAGGAGATATAACATAAATGTAATGATAATACCAGAAAAAAAATAAGAGAAAAGACCACAGGAAATGTTTGAAGCAATAATGGCCAAAGTTTTCCAAAATGTATAACAAAAATAAAACCACAGATCCTGGAATCTTAGAGAACACCAAGAAAGATAAATACCAAATAGTCCATAGAGAGGCATGTCATATTCAAGCTGTAGATAACTAGAGACAAAGAGAAAATTTTGAAAAAAGCCAAAGTGGGGGAAAGATCTTACCTGTAGAGGAGCAATGATAAAAATTATATCAGGCCAAGTGAGGTGGCTCATGCCTGTCGTAATCCCAGCACATTGGGAGGCTGAGGTGGGAGGATCACCAGAGGTCAGGAGTTCGAGACCAGCCTGGCCAACATGGTGAAACCCAATCTCTACTAAAAATACAAAAATTAGCCAGGCATGGTGGTATGTGCCTGTAGTCCCAGCTACTGAAGAGGTTGAGGTGGGAGATTCACTTTTTCAAAAAGTGAAAAAGCCCAGGAGATCAAGGCTACAGTGAGCCATGATCCAGGCTAGGCAATAGAGTGAGACCCTTTCTCAAAAAAAAAAAAAAAAAAAAAATATATATATATATATATATATATATATATATATATATCAGACTTCTCTTCAGAAACCATGCAAGGAAGAAAGAGAGCGGAATAAGATATTTAAAGTATTTAAAGAAAAAAACCCCACCAACCTAGAATTCTATATCCTGAAAAATTATGCTTCAAAAGTGAAGGAGAAAAAATGCTTTGCTCAGATAAGCAAAACTTGAGAGAATTTGTTGCAAGTAGATCTGCCTTGCAAGAAATGTTAAAAGAAGTTCTATAGAGTGAAGGAAAATTATATATGCAAGAAACTTGGATATATGTAAAAAAAGGAAGAACATTACAGAAGGCATAAATGAAGGTAAAATAATTATTTTTATTTTTATTATTCTCAACTGATCTAAAAAAGTAGAGAAAATTGAGTCATATAAAATTCCCAGGTAAAACCAAAATTGACAGAAAAAGAATGAAATACAAATAAGCAGACAAAAGAAAAAAGGAAAAGAAAGCCCAAGGGCAATGAATCGCAAACAGTAACAAATAGAGTAGATATAAATCCAGCTATATCAATAGCCACTTTTAACATCAGTGGTCTCAAGTATACCAATTAAAAGAGACTGTCACAGTGGATAAAAAGGCAAGACCAACTATATTTTGTCTAAGAAATCCACTTTACATATAAAAACATATATAGGGTAAAAGTAAAGAGATGAAGAAAGATAAATCATGATAACAATAATCAAAAGAAAGCTGGAGTAGTATACTAATTTTACGAAAAGCAGACTTCAGAACAAGGAAATTATCAGGAATCAATATGGGAATTGCAAATTGCATAATGATAAAGGGGTCAGTTCTCCAAGAACACATAATAATCCTCAATGTGTATGTGCCTAACAACAGAGTGTCAAAACACGAGTGAAAAATGGACAGAACTGCATTAGAAACAGACAAATCAACTATTTTAGTTGGAAACTTCAACACTCTCTACCAGAAATAGGCAGATCCAGTAGACAGAAAATGAATAAGGACATAGTTGTGCTCAATAGTACCATCAATCAACTGGATCTAATGGACATTTACAGAACACTTCATTCAATAATGGCAGAACACACATTCTTTTTAAGGTCATAAGGAACATTCATCAAGATAGAGCCCATTCTGGGCCATAAAACACATCTTAACACATTGAAAATAATACAAATCATATAGCATATGCTATAGATCACAATATAACTCATCTACAAATCAATAACAAAAAGATAGCTGAAAATCTTCTGAGTATTTGGAGATTAAATAGCTTGTAAAGAATACATAGGTCAAAAAAGAAAACTCAAGAGAAGTTTAAAAATATTTTAAACAAAATAAAAATGAAAATACAACTTATCAAAATTTGTTGGATGCAGTGAAAGCAGTGCATAGAGAGAAAATCATAGCAGTGAATGCATATATTAGAAAAGAATAGAGATCTGAAATCAATTACCTAAATTTCCACCTTATGAAACTAGAAAAAGAAGAGCAAATTAACTTGCCAATTAGAAAGAATTAGAAAAAAAAACAATGAAAATTAGAGCAGAAATCAATGAAATAGGAAAGAAGAAGTTCTTTCCTATCAAAATACTATGAAGATATTTTTCTACACTTTACCTTTCCTATTTAGATCAACAATTCATTAGGAATTGATTTTTGTTTAAGGTCAAGATTCTCCCCTCCCCTTGCCCCCATATGAGTAATCAGTTGACACAGCGCCATTTATTGAAAAGACTGTTTCCCTTACTGTTGTACGGTGTTACCTTTGTCATAAATCAAATGTCCATATGTGTCTTGGCTTGTTACGGAACTCTATTATATCCCACTGGTCTATTTGTCTATCCTTGCCCTGATACCACGTGGTCTTAATTACTGTAGCTTTATAATAAATATTGTATATAAGATTTCCAAAAAAAAAAAAAAAAAAAAAGAAATCAATGAAATAGAACGTAGGAAATCAACAGAGAAAATCAACAAAACTAAAAGTTGGTTCTTTGAAAAGATCAATAAAATTGTAAAAGTCTAACCTGATTAGCTAAGAACAAAAGAGAAGACACAAATTAATATCATCATAAATGAAATAAGGGCCATAAATACTGATTCTATGGACACGAAAAGAATAATAAAGGAATATCGTGAGCAACTCTATGCCCACAAACTTGAAAACCTAGATGTAATGAACCAATTCCTTGAAAGATACAATCTACCAAAATTTACAAGAAGGGAAATAGACAATTTGAATACTTCTATTAAAGAAGTCAAATCTTCTTCTATTAAAGAATTAGAATCAATAATTAATGACCTTCCAAAACAGAAAACATCAGACCCATTTGTATCTTAGTGAATTCTACCAAACATTTAAGAAAGATACGATATCAGTTCTCTACCATCCCTTCCAGAAAATAGAATCAGAGGCAATACTGCTTAACTCATTATGAAGCTAGCATTACCCTAACAAAGACAATACAAGAAAGGAAAACTATGGACCAATATCTCTCATGAATATAGATGCAGAAATTAGCAAGAAAATATTAGCAAATCAATCCAACAATGCATGAAAAGAAATTATACAACCACAATCAAAATTTTACAACACAATCACAACACAATAAATCAAGTGGGATTTATTCCAGGTGTGCAAGCCTGCTTCAACATTTGAAAAGACGTCATACTCAATGGTGAGAAATTAGGTGCTTTCCTGCTAAGATTAGGAACAAGACAAGCGTGTGCTCTTGCACCTCTCATGTTTAACAAAGGAAATTTGGTGCAGAAAAGATAGTCTTTTCAACACATGACGCTGAAGCAACTGGACATCGACATGCAAAAAAAAAAATGGAGTTAGACTTACACCTTTCATAAAAATTAACTCAAAATGAATCATAGACCTAAATGTTAAATGCAAAAGTATAAAACTCCTGGATGAGCACAAAGGAGAAAATCTAGGTGAACTGAGGTTGGTGATCATTTTAGGTATAACATCAAAGGCATAATACATGAAAGAAAAAATTGATAGTTTGGACTTCATTAAAACTAAAATTTTCTGACAACAGACTGTCAAAACACATGAGTTAAAAACTGGTAGAACTGCAAGTAGAAATACACAAATCAACTATTTTAGTTGGAACTTCAACACTCTATCAGAAATGGATAGATCCAGTAGGCAGAAAATCAGTGCTCTATAAAAGGCACTCATAAGAGAATAAAAAGGCAAGCCACAGACTAGAAGAAAATATTTGCAAAACATGTATCTAATAAAAGACTGGCATCCAAAATATACAAAGAACTCTAAAAATGCAACAATAAGAAGACAAACAACTCAGTTTTGAAATGGGCCAACAATCTGAACAGACATCTCACCGGAAAAGATATACAAATGGCAAATAATTATATAAAGAGATATTCAACATGGTATGTCATTAGGGAATTGCAAATTAAACTAACAATGAGATACTACTACACTTTATTAGAATGGCTAACATCCAAAACAATGACCACACCAAATGCTAGCAGGGCTGTGGAACACCTGGAGCTCTCATTTATTGGTTATGAAAATGCAAAGTGGTACAGCCATTCTCGAAACAGTTCGGCAGTTTCTTACAAAACTAAAGATACGTTTACCATTCAATTCAGCAATTGTGTTCCTTGGTATTTACCCAAATGTGCTGAAAACTTATGTTCACATAAAAACTTACACACAAATGTTTACAGCATCCTATTCATAATTGCCCAAATTTGAAAGCAACAAAGGTGTCTTTTAATGGTGAATGGATAAACAAACCATGGTTCATCTGTACAATGGAATATTATTCAGCACTAAAAAGAAATAAGCTATTAAGCCATGAAAAGACATAGAAGAATCTTAAATGTATATTGCTAAGTGAAAGAAGCTTGTCTGAAAAGGCTACATACTATGTGATTCCAACTATATGACATTCTGGAAAAGGAAAAACTATAGACATAGCAAAAAAAATCAGTGGTTGCCAGGGGGTTGAGTGGACATTAAGGAGGGAGGGATGATAAGTGGAGCGCAGAAAATTTTTAGGACAGTGAAACGATTCTGTATGATACTGATGGGTACATGTCATTATGCATTTGACAATAACCCATAGAATGTACAAGACAATGAGTGGACCCTAAGGTAGAGACCTTAGTTAATAATAATATATCAATATTGGCTCACCAATTGTAACAAATGTTCACACACTAATGCAAGATGTTAATAATAGGAAAAACTGGGAGAGGGGCATGAGAAGGTATATGAGAACTCTCTGCACTTTCTACTCAATTTTCCTGTAAACTAAAAACTGCTCTGAAAGTTTATTAATATATTTTTTAAAAAAATCAGAAGCTACCCTTCTATGTGCTCCTCTCACTGGTCAGCAGAAGCAAGAAGTTCTAGGTTTTCTCCAGGTCTCTCCCTTGCCCCCGGCCTCCTCAGTTTTAAGCCATAAACTCAGCTTCAGTTCTCTAGTTGCTTTTTTACTTAACTTTCATAGCTTCAAATTTTTATCTTAGTTACACTTATAATAATATACATTACTGCTCAGATAATTCTGTAGTGGTCATGAGTCCCTTTTAGTTAATTTCTGCAAATGAGGTCTTTGGTAAAATAAATATGAACACTATTGGCTTACACCTTTCAATCTGTTAAATGCAGACGCTAGAAGCTATAACTCCCTAAATTAACATGGAAACAAAATAATTTAAGCCTCCTCTTTGAAAAGAGCAACTATAAAATCAGAAATATGAGGGTCCCTTTAAGAAGAAAATCACATTTCAATGTAAAGGACTAGGGATAAATCTCCTCAGATTTGAAATTATTGTGGTTTGGGGGATGCTGTGTTATAAATCTTTCTATGTGCTGATTAGAAAACTGAATTTAAAGCCTAGTAAACTCAACAAAGAGCTCTGGTGAGCTAACTGATCAAGGGGAGAAACTGTCTGCAAGGCATTTGACTGAGCTGTGCTCTCTATTTTAAGTGCCAGCTTTCCTTCCATTCAGCCAAGAGAGAGAAACTCCTGATGTCAAATGGCTTTTTGACAAGATCATGTCTGAAAGTGTAGCTCTTTATATTTGTGTGGGCATCATTGTCTGCAGAAGTTTTAAATAATTGCAAAAAGTGAAAAACATCAGAGATAGTGATAGTTCATTTTTTTCATTAATTGTATTTATTGTTAAACACTCCAGAAACAACTCATCTTAAAATAAACCGTTTTAAAATTATTTTCTCTCTGTAATCTGGATCTTTTGTTCCCCATCCACTATTTATAACGTGTAATTTCTGAGATCGGCAATAGCATTTTATCACTTTCTCTTTGTTGCTGTTGATTGTAGCACAACTGCATGAACTGAAAGTGCTTCCGACAGTTTGAAAAGCTAAAACACGACTCAGATTGTTGTTCATTCTTTGACACTACTACTGGCCATTTTACAAGCACAGGATGAGAATAAGAAGTTTTGATAATGAAGACAATATGGGAGGTATGAAAGTACTACCAGGGAAAGAGTGTAGAAAAGAAATATTTGACATCCTAAATCCTACCATCTCCTTCCCCTAAAACTGACATTTATTCCAAATTCCATATTTCTGCCACAAACACAATCTTGTCAGACACATGAGAAAGTTTGGTGTCATCTTCAAACCTTTTCTCCCTATCTGGCTCTCCAGATCCTCTTCTCTCTAATTCTCTGTGGATTCCAATAGAGATGTTCTCCAAAATACTATAGAATCAGTGTCCATTGATCCCACAGGGATGCAAGCTTTGATCTGACCCCCAATGCAAAGGGCAATGGATATATAACATTTATCTATAGGGATTAGGACCAACTGATAGGCAAAAGAGCTGTGCTATGAACAGAATTACCTGGAGAGGACCTGAGAAGCCCTGGACTAAACTAAATAAAAGGTGGAATGAAAGGAGAGAGTGTATAATTCTATGAGAACTGTAAGACCTCCTGGGTTGCAGCACTGATAGTACCTCATAGCACGTTTGATAGTTGCATGTCTACTCTCCCTGGGTTGCCTCAGTCTACCATCTAGGCCACTTAGGATTTTCTTCTCTCCATGATTTCACAGTGAGAGATTTCAATCGCTTTAGGTTCCCACAATAGGGCAGAAAGTTATATGCAGCCTGTACCACACCCTACTCCTGCCAGCCTCCCCTGCCTCAGCACCCACTGCCTCAGTCCCCGCTACATTGCTTATAACAGGGCAACCCCCACTTCTAGTCAATCAAACAACCATCTATCTCAGCTTTCTGGTCAGTGTAGGAACTCAGGAACTCTATAAACATTAATTCTTTTGCCTCCATTTCTTTTCTTTTCATCTTTCTAGTTCAATTGCTTATCGCCTTGTGCCAAGACAAATCTCTTCTAACCATTCTTCCTGTACTTTGAACTTTTCCCTCTCCAATCCACCTTAAATAATACAGCTGTTTATCTTCCCGACTCATTATCCTGTGCACCCTCACCCTCCTCTGCATCATTCCACATCTCCCTATTAATTATCACATCTATCCAACCTTTCAGCAGGGAATCCAGCTTCTCTACATCTGGCTCACGTCTCCCTTGATCTAGCCTTATTTCCTTCATATGCGGACAGGAATCCTCTGTTCCGTCAACTGGCCTGATCATTTCAACCATTCAGAGGAAAGAAGTTACCCTGCTTATCCCTAATCTACTCACATGGACAGATTAAATGGGTACCAAGAACCATGAAGGGTCTTACATTTTGCCCTACTTGCAAACTAACAAGTTAAACTGCTATAGTTTCATGGATGCTGCAGAAGACATGAGACTTCTGGGTCAGAGACAAAAGACTTTCTTACTAACAGCAATAGCAGCAGCCAAAGTATAAGCATTTTCTTGCAACTGTTTCTAGAGACCCAATCATAGGGCAATACATGGAAGGCCAGGGAAAATCAGCATATACAGTAGGCTGCATTAGAGAAGAGGAACCCTGAGTTCAGGAACACATATCTTTTATAATAAGCAGTAATCATGCTAGCTGTTTACTCCTGAGGAAAACATTTTGTCTATCTTTCATGGCAGTTGTCCATAATAAACATCTCTGAAAATATAGTTCAGAAAAAAAGGCAGTCAGCACCTCTGCTTGTAGGATGTATGCAGAAACACAAGAGACACATGGATGGATAATTGTCTCCCAACAATGAGCTTAATTCTAATCCTTTAAAAAACAGAAAGGTTGATTTGTTGGTGAAGTGGACAAAGAAGGTTGTAATGGGCTTTTTTTTTGAGACGAAATTTCAGTCCGTCACCCCCGCTGGAGTGCAGTGGTGCGATCTCAGCTCACTGCAACCTCTGCCTCCCATAGTCAAGTGATTCTCCTGCCTCAGCCTCCCGAATAGCTGGGATTACAGGAACGCACCACCATGCCCGATTAATTTTTCTATTTTTTAGTAGAGATGGGGTTTCGCCATATTGTCCAGGCTGGTCTCCAACTCCTGACCTCAAGTGATCCACCTGCCTCGGCCTCCCAGAGTGCTGGTATTACAGGCGTGAGCCACTGTACTTGGCCTGTAATGGGCTCTTGAGTCAAACATCATCAGTTCGCTAATTGCCCTTATCCTAGTGCCTGGCCAACAGTAAATGTTCAACATAAGTTAACTAATATTATTTTTGTTGCTATTGTTAAGTAACAGCAATGACTAATAAATCTCCTAACCTTCTACCCCTGATCCCAGGAGAGGTGATTAGTGCCTATCTCAGGAGAAACATGGATGGTGATTGCTACAAGCTGAATTATGTTTCCTCAAAATTCATATGTTGAAGTCCTAGCCCCTGGTACTAAAGATTGTGACTGTATAGGAGATAGGAGGTAATTAAGTTAAAATGAGGCCATTAGGGTGGGCCCTAATCAAATATGACAGGTGTCCTTATAAGAAGAGGAGATTAGCATATGGACACACACATGGAGAGAAGACACAGGGGAAAGACAGTTATCTACAAGCCAAAGAGAGAGACCTCAGAAGAAATTAACCCTGTCAACACTTTGATCTTAGACTTTTAGCCTCTAGAACTGTGAGAAAATAAATTTCTGTTGCTGAAGCCCTCCAGTCTGTGGTATTTTGTTATGGCAGTCCTTGCAAATGAAGACATACAGTGATGAATGAAATATGAATGAACCTTCTGAGACCTGGCTTTGGGTGATTCTGGGCCTTAACCAAATAGCTTATTACAGGAAAAACCAATGTGAGGTATGGCCTTAAACATTCTCTAAATGATGCAGGGTGTGCACCTTGTAGTCCCACCCTTGGCCAGGGCTCTGTTTTTGCAGTTCCCACCCAGCCCTCCATGCAGCTAACACTCCTGACTTCAGAAGCAGGGCCCTGCCCCTCACTGCCTTATTTCGCTTAGGATGTTACAACAGGGTTGGCGGCTTTCCTAACTCTTTAAGCTTCTCAGGGAGACAAAGTGTGGTAACTAAAAGCTAAGTCATACTTGCAAATAAGTTAGAAATAACAAATACAAGGTTATTACCTGCAATTTGTAAACAAATTTGATAGTCATTCTCCTCTCCTCCTCTCTCAAGGTTAGAGAGTTAAAAATTGTAATTATAGGTTGGGGACGGTGGCTCACACCTGTAATCCTAGCCTTTTCAGAGGCCAAGGTGGGCAGATCACCTGAGGTCAGGAGTTCGAGACCAGCCTGACCAACATGGTGAAACCCCATCTCTACTAAAAATACAAAAATTAACTGGGCTTGGTTGCATGTACCTGTAATCTCAGCTACTCAGGAGGCTGAGGCAGGAGAATCACTTGACCACGGGAGGTGGAGGTTGCAGTGAGCCGAGATTGCACCACTGCACCCCAGCGGGGGTGACAGACTGAGACTTCATCTCAAAAAAAAAAAAAAAAAAAAGCCAGGAGAATCGCTTGAACCCAGGAGGCAGACGTTGCAGTGATCCAAAATGGTGCTATTGCATTCCAGCCTGGGCAACAAGAGCGAAACTCTGTCTCAAAAAAACACTTAAAAGTTCCTCTGCAGTTAGCAGGAGGCTTCACACATACAGTCATGTGCCACATAATAATATTTTAGTCAATGATGGACTACATATATAACAGTGGTCACATAATCTTATAATACCATATTTTTACTGTACCTTTTCTATGTGATATGTTTAGATGCACAAATACTTACCATTGTGTTACAGTTGCCTACAGAATTCAGTGCAGTAACCGGCTGTGCAGGTTTGTAGCCTAGGAGCAACAGGCTGTGCCATATAGCCCAGGTGTGTAGTAGGTTATTCCATCTACGCTTGTGTGAAGACATTCTATGATGTTCACATGATGATGAAATCTACTAACGACTCATTTCTCAGAATGTATCCCTGAGGAAAGCATGACTATTACCATTTTCTCCACTTTTAATCAGATGGCCTGCCTGGTTCAGAATGCCCTTGTAATTCTTTTCTTCTTACCCAAGCTCTCCCCTCCCATCAATGCCTTGCCTCAGTCCTTAGAGAATACTTATCTGAACATTTTTGTCATTACCATCTATGCGTTCACGCTCATATAGCATACACTCTCATGGAAATTATTTTGTGGACACCTTCTTCTCCAGAAAGATTTACAATTTTAAAGCAATAGACAGAAGACTCCATTACATCATTTTTAAATTGATAGACCTGATTTTTTCAGAGCAGTTTCAGGTTTACAAGAAAATTTACCAGGAAGTACAGAGAGCTGCCATATACCCCTTTCCCCCAACCCAACACTTTCTCCTATTCTTAACATCTTGCATTAGTGTGGTACATTTGTCACAACTGATGAACCAATATTGATACATTATTATTAACTAAGGCCAGTTGTTTATGGGGGTTCACTCTTTGTGTCATACAGTTCTGTGGGTTTTGATCAATGTATAATGTCAGGTATCCCCCATTATAGTATCATATAGAATTGTTTCACTGCCCTAAATATACCCTCTGTTTTACCATTTCAATCCTGCCTCTCTTTTCCCAAATCCTTGGAAACCACTGGTATTTTTAGTCTCTATAGTTTTGCCTTTTCCAGAATGTCATATAGTTGGAATCACACAGTATGCAGCTTTTTCAGACTGGTTTCTTTCACTTGACTTGACAGCTCGACCTCATTATATTTTAGTACAGAACCCTACTCATAGCAAGACCTCAGTAAATATTTTTTGAGCTGCTGTTGATGGTAACTCCCATTAAGCAAAGCTTCATGGAGGAAGGGGCATTTGAGCTGATCTTTGAAAGATGAGCAGGATTCTACATGACAGCTAAAGCATCCAGCAGAAGAAATAAACAAAGTGACATTAACAAAATCACAAAGGTAAAGTTCCTACACCTCTGAGGTTCATGTTCTTTGTCTAAACTTTTCTCCACCTGCTGTTGTTGATAAAGTCTTTCTCTCCTCCTCATGATTTGTCATTTTCTTGGGTGTTTTCAGCATTCATGTATTGGCCCAAGTAATATCCTGTTGGCATTTTTAATTTTTTTATTTAATGCAAAAGTAAAATAAGTTTCAGAAGAGTTAAGTAAAGTGCCTGAGTTAGTAAGTGGAAGAACTGCTGCCTAACCCTAGGTGTTTCTGACACTTAAACATTACTGTGACATTTTATGTCCCTAAGGATTAACGTCAACTCAGATCCACTGAAGATTCAGTTATGGCCTCAGTGTATGCTTTGAACGAATCATCGACATATGATGCTATTTCTCCCATAGCAACAATGCATGCATTCTGGGTCCACGTGGTGGAACTGGGCATGGGTGCTGTTTATACTTCATAGCACACTTGTAGAATTTTTGCTTCCTCTCCCTGCAGCCAGGGAAGGAGTGTTTCTACCAAGTGACACAACAAGGATCCCAGTAAGCTGGAAATGAGACTGTCACTTGGCTATTTGAGCTCCTCACGTTCTTGAACCAATAGACAGACAGGAGGTTGCTTTACTGGCTCAGGTGAATGAGCTTAGTTTCCAAGGGGGAATCAGATTACTGCTACATAATTGTAGCAGGGAAGATCAAGTCTAAAATGTAAGTGATTCTCTATATCACAGGGAGGCTAACTCCCCCCGTGTCTGTCTCCTCTGGTGTCTCCAGCAGTAGCTGTGTTACTCTGTGGCTCCAGTTCTCAGTAACAGGCCTGCTGTGGTCCCACCTTCTGCCAAAGACCTTGAACTCGGGTCTCTGGTCATACCCCCTCCTCTCTTTGTCCTTCTGGCCCAGGGGTGGTGGTGACTTGCTGCTATTGCTAACCTCCGGATGGTATCTCTGTGTCATAGTTTAGCTTTTCAGCTCTTCCATTACTTATGCACAAAATTCCTTGTATTAAATTATCTTTGTTTTAAATACCCAATGTGGTTTCTTTATTTCTGGCTTGGTTTGACCTTCACTGATATAGACTCCCTTCTCTTATTAATCTATCTGTAATCTCTCTAGAAAATAGCACCCCCTGTAGTGAATATGGCTACCATCTAAACAAGGAAGATTTCCAAATCTATATCTTCAGTCCTGATGTCTCTTCTGAGAGTTGGTGCCTTTTCCACAGACATAACTTAGATGTTGTGACAGTAAATATCAGCTACGTTGAGCTGAGGAAATAAATGATTCCAAATTCCAGCAGCTTATGGTAAAAAATAGGTTTATGCCTTGCTTACACTACATACTCATCTCAAATCAGTTGAGACTCTATGTTGTTTTTCGTCTGAGACCGAGATTGTATGGAAAACATCTGGCTCTTAAGCCTTGTGCCTGGAAGGTCCACATGGTCACTCCTGCATTCATCAGGCAGAAAGGGGATCCAGGAGGAAGAAACCAGAATATTTGATACACAACACAGTTAACAAGCCCTCAAATGCAGCATGCCCACACAGAATTGCATCATCTTAGCCCCCTAATACATTCCCCCACCTGTGCTCCGATTCATGTAATGTCACCGTCATCCAGAGTTACCTAAGATAGAAACCTAGGTGTTATCCCTGGTCTCATTCTTTCCTAATTTTCCCTCAATGCTTTCCCCAATAAGTCACCAAGTTTCATTGAGTCCATCATGTAAGTACTTCTTAACACATTCCCATTTCCATTATTCATATTCAGACGACTGTCATTTCCAGAATGTCTCCAATCTTGTTTTCAGTTGATTCTCTACAGAATGTCCAATGTAGAATCAAAGAGGATCCTCTTTAAATCTTTACTGACCTTGGTTATAGATTAGTGAGTTATGACAGTATTTAGCATGAGGACTTGCAAAGAAAGAGAAAGTAACCCTGTGGGGATATATACATGAAGCATTATTAATACTGCCTTCAAATTGCTCTTCTAGGAATGACAAGGAAGACGAGGTTATGAAATGTTTACATTCCTGTGGCCATGAAAACACAATAAGTTGGAAGCATTGTTGGCAGCCAGCCAAGTGGGGCTGAGTTCTAAAGATTACAAATGTACAGCATCTTCTCCTGGTCATCACTTTATAAAGCGTCTGTGTTTACTAGTATTTAAGGCGATAAAAAATAGACCTTCCAAGGTATATAACTGCTGAGTTATAGGGTTGAATAGTCCAACCACTTACGCTATAACATTTGTTATAGAAGATTATATTTTTCCACTTAAGTTATAAAAAGACAGGAACCAATTTCTCCTATAATTAATTTCAACCTATAAATGCTGAGTGAGTTATTGGTTTAGCTAAAGCATTTTTGACTACTCAATCTGTCTCTGTCTGCATATGGATATCACTATTAGAGAGATTTTAGCTAGTCTAGGCAGCTCTAATCGGGTAAAATACCCGGCTTCATTTCTTCCATATCAGAGAGATGTTTCTAAAGCACAGGACCATGATCATGTCATACACACAGATGTGTAATAATTCACAGAGTCAAAGGAAGAGCTCAACACCGGTCTATAGGTTGGCTAGAAGTCAGGAAAGTCCTGAGAATCTGGGAGAGTATCTGCAAGGGACTGCCCTCTGGAGGACACATATCAAACAGCTTCCACTTTCGGAAACATCCCGAAACTTCAGGAAAGAGGAAGCAATTATTCTATAGAGAAAAACTGATAAGGAGGAAGGCCAGGCAAAATTCTAGTTATAAACAACCTTGTGAGGTATTCTTATTTGCTAATGACAAAAATGATGCTTTGAGAATTTAAATAATTTGTTCAGCTGGTAGTTATCAGAGACAGCCCTTAGTCAAGTCTATTTGACTCCAAAATCCATGCTCATAACCAGCATGCAACCATGGTCACTTACTCACCCTTGAGCCCTCAGTGACTGGTAAAGTATTAACACTAGGCAGGCATTCCATAAATATTCATTTCATTGAATGAAAACATGAATAAAAATGAATAAAGATAATAATAAATGGTCAAAAGTGGTCTAAGCTCCTAGCTGAAGCTTAGACTATGTGGCGATTTATGCAGGAACATGAGGGTGGAGGTATAGGATGAACCTACACTTCTATTCAGATATGATTTTCCCTAAGTAGGCTATTCTATTCTATGTTCTACCACCCCACTCCAGCCAATAATGCATCTCCTTTTCCCTGTGGCTCATTTAATCGCCTTTCTGATGGAAGCCTTCCTATATAGTTTCTGCCCTCATAGATCTTACTCTCATGTGAGCCCCAAAGAAAGTTGCATATTGACAACATTAATTACATTGATAGTATTGACTGGCATAGCTTGCTCATTGCTTAGTGTCTAATACATATTAAACAAAGCTTCTCCCCAACCAGATTAGCATCAGCTATGCAAGGACAGATAAAGGGTACTCCCAATCAGTCCCAGGGAATATACAACAAATTAAAGATGCTCCATGAATAATTATTTCTTGATTAATTATTGAAGTATTGCCTCACAAATCAATAGCTTGTATCCTGAAATAGCAAAACCGAGCTCCCTGGCTGTAGAGCAGGGAGACCATAATTTAAAGGTTGTAAACTCAGGATGTGACCCTGCCACTGATTCACTGACCTGAAGCTGGACACATCCACACTAAGCTTGAATTCTGCCCTGTGTGCTATGCTGTCAGCAGGATGGGCAATAAGATTTCATTAAACCAATGCTTAGAAAGACAATTAGAGAATCAGAGCAAGCCACTGCTTCAGAGCATCCTGCCTAATTTACTAAAAATGAAGACCATTCTTGACCTGGTCACTTCTTCCATGCTAAGCTGTGTGAAAACCATAAAATGCTTTTAAAATTAATCTCTCTGATGTAGTTTGTCTCCAGCAACATCCAAAATCTTATTTCTTTTTCCGTGGTTTTCTGAGTTTCTTTCAAGGAATTTGTGTGTGTGTATATGTGTGTGTGTGTGAATGAGACTTAAGATATTTTTTGTGTGTCAGATGTTTTCTCTGGTGGATTTTTAAAAGTTCTCTGAGCAATGTTATACAGGTATTGACATTCTTCCAAATAAGTTACACAATGTTTTCAGTAAATACTTGGAGGGGAGAGGCACTAAAGATTAACAGCAATAAACACAGAAAAATTCAGGTGTCTCAAATTTCCTTTCTTGAGAACAGATATCCTGGAGCTGACAAAATGAAATTGAAGCTCACAGAAGGAATCAGGGAGTACAGCAAAACACACACACACACACACACACACACACACACACACACACACAGATTTACTCTTACTAACCAAAATATGCATAGCTGTCCTTACACCCTAAAAACCATTTGCAGGACAGTGAGTGGGGAGATGTTTCTGGGCACCTGACTCAAGGCAGTAATTAAAAATCATCATCTGTTTCCTTTCTTCACCCAGTCCATGGTGTTTAGGTGAAGTTTTCAGCTGTTGATAGATTAGATTTGCTAGAATAGCAGGATGAGTGATTTTCAAGATCTAAGAGACGTTAGAATGTAGCTCTTGCTGAAATCGCCCATGTGAAGAACGACATTGAACAGCATATCAGGCAAAATGCAACTTTGAGGAAATCTGCCCATAACTGCGAAACATCAAACCCCTTTGAAGTGTCAAAAGCATCTTCGTACATTAAGTCCCGGAGGTAAAAACCTCCAGAGCACAGGCTTTTTCTTTTCAGAAGACCCTAGAGATGAAACTTTGAAGGTTTTGGGGCCCTATGAGTTTAACTGTCAATTCTTCTGTTCCATTTTCTTTTTTCTGCCTTTTTAAAGAAAAGGCCCCTGCTGCGAGATGTTATAAAAAGCTGCAATTTCCACTTTTGATTAGTTTTCATATTCTTGAAGCCACAAGGCAAATGCAGGGCAGGTGGAAATGACTTTTAATTCCCTTTTTCATGTAGAAGGTAACGAAGCAAAAGACACAGGGGTGGCTTCATCAGGCACCTGGGGACCCCAAAAAGACATGAGGAGTTGCCCACAAAAGCTGCCAACAGCTCATTTTTTATTAATTCTACAGGACAAAACAAGATAGCACAAAACAGAGGGATGCTTTTAGGGAATCACTTATTGCAGGGGTAGAAGAGACAGAGATGATAAAGAAAGCCAAGGGCCTCAAGGCAAAACATTAATACATTTTTTTAAGGCATCACAAAACTTCTATTACGAAGACCAGGGCCAAAGCAATCTTCTGAATTTTATGAATTTTACATCAGTATACCAATTGCATTTCTGAAGATGAAAATAAGCAATATTCCATGATATAAAATTATCAAATTAACACATTATCATGTAAATATATTGAGTCTACAAAACCATTTGTTCTGATTCTGTAGCAATTGGTGCCAAAAATTATGTCCCAGAAATTTCAGACAATAATTCCAAGAAGGTTAACACTACAACACACAGCTTTTCAGAGAGCAAATGAATGCATTTCTCAGAATTATTCTTGTATCTATTATCATAATCACCTCCAAGGAATTTTGATGTTGTTTCAGATATGCACAGTAAAGGGCAAGGTCCTGCAGAGGTTTTCTTGGTGAGCTTACAAATACAGGTTCTTAGGCTGAGAGGAGCCCTGAGGTTCTACTCATGTCACTCATGAGGAAATGAATCAGTAAACTCCATTCGGGCCACGTTTCCTTGTGAAGTTCCTCCTCCATGGAGGAAAGGGTGTCATCATCAGTTTCATTAGTTACTAACCTTGGGTAAGTAATTATCCCCTGCACACCAATTTCTCTATCTATAAAATTAAGATAATAATAGCTACACTGGATTTTAAGAGGGTCATATGAGATAATGTGGGTCAAAGTATAATCCACCCAACACTGGATGTGAAAGGATTATGGGTTAAAAATTCTGAATTTCTGCCACAAGGAAGATGAGTAGGGAAAATAGCCCATATTTGTGCTCTGGCCCAGTGGTGGATCCATCCTAGCATAGATTAAAAAGGAAAATCATTCTCCTACCAAAAGAAACATAAGGAGGAAGGCTCTCCAACCAGGGTGAATGTAGACACAATTCACAGGAGAGGCAGCAGCAGAGCCGATTAAATAGAAGGAATAGTCCTATGTCACTCATCTATAGCCAGTGGCAGAATTTTTGCATTTTATATTAAATAAAGCAAACATCATTACGGATGACATTGACAATGATCCAGTGCTTCAGGTCTTTGGGGTCAATAAAATTGACTAAGCATTAGCAGGGAAGGGGGAAAAAAACCCCTCTTTAACCTCTAAAACATAGACATGCTGAATATAACGAAGAAGTGTTTAAAACAGTTCAGCTTAAAACCAAAAAATGAAGAGAAAACTCCAAGTCACCATAATGAGTGAATGCTGAAGCCAAGGGGTAATCCTTCTATTGGACCTGATACATAGGGAAAGAAGGCTGATCAGGAGGAAGTTCTGGTTCTAGCTTGAGTGCCTGGAGACAAGTCACAAAGGAAACTCCAGTTGTTTTCCCCTAAGAAATATGGGGGAAAAGAGCCACTCATGAGAAATCTGAGCCCTCCTCTTGTACCATGCATATGTGTGAAGTCTGAATTCTTGATATTTGCATGGTGGAGGAACACCAAGTTAAGAATGTAATAGAAAAGCGGTCTGACACTGTGGAAGCCCAGTGTGCTCCCAACGTGGGCAAACATAAAACTACTCTGAAGATTAAAGTCGTAACCAACACCCGGGAGATCCCCACAGAAGACAATCCAATGACAAGGAGCTCATAGTAAAAAATAATAGTAATAAAAATTGTAATAGTGACATAAGTAAACAAAAGAAGAGAGGAAAAGAGACTTCATTGGAAGATGTGCCTTCCCAGGAACTGAAGATAACAAGACCACCTCAAAGAGGATTTAAAATAAACACGTCTAAAATGTTTAAAGAAAGAAAGAAATGCAAAAAGATATTCAAGATGTTGGGGGAGGGAAAGAACAAATCTTTGCAAGAACAAAAGATATTCTTGAAATTGAATCTATGGCCACTGAAATTTAATAACTCAAAGAATAGAAAAATAGATTTAGGGACAGTGAGAAGTAGTGAATTAATAGTGTTAAAGGGTGAATTGAAGCCCTAACCCCCAGTAGTTTAGAATGTGACTGTATTTAGAGACAGGGTCCTTAAAGAAGCGTGGACCCTTGTGCAGTGTAACTGGTGCCCTTAAAAGAAAAGAAAATTTGGACACACAAAGAGACACTAGGGATGTGTGCACACAAAGGAAAGGCCGTGTGTCCATGCGCACAGAGGGCACAGCAAGAAGGCGGCCATCTGCACACCAGGGAAAGAGGCCTCATAAGAAACTATAATAGCCTGATAGATTCTTTCTGCCCACTGCACCGACAAAACCAGTTCACTGAGATCATGGTAGTGTACTAAAAGAAAAGTTTAATTGATATGAGGCTGCCATTTCATGCAGGAGATGAAGTTATTACTCAAATCAGTCTCTCCAAAGACTTGGAGATTAGGGTTTTTCAAAGACAGTTGGTTGACAAGGGGGTTAGGGAATGGGGAATGTTGACTGGCTGGGGATGAAATCATAGGAGTGTGGAAAACAGTCCTCCAATCTGAGTCTGCCTCTGGGTGGGGGCCACAGGACCAGTTGAGTCATGAGTCATGGGGCCAGTGGAGCCATCAGTCATCAGAAATGCAAAAGTCTGAAAAAAAATCTCAAAAGGCCAATTTTAGGTTCTACAATAATGATATTATCTACAGGAGTAATCAGGGAAGTTACAAATCTCATAACTTTAGTTTCACGAAATTTAGTAAATTTAATTTTTTACTAAATTTAGTTTTACAAAACTAATTTAGTTTTGGGAAGGGCTATTATCTTTCTTTTAGGGTTAAACTATAAACTACATTTCTCCCAGATGAAGCTTGGCATAAGTTCAGGAATGACCAAGGAGAACTTGGAGGTCAGAAACAAAATGGAGTCAGCTATATCAAATTTCTCTTACTGTCATAATTTTGTGAAGGCAGTTTCACAACAAAACATGCCCACACCTTGATTTTGGACTTTGAGCTAACAGAACTTTGAGAAATAAATTTCTGTTGTTTAAACCACCCAGTCTGTAGTATTTTGATATGAAAATAACCCTGTAGACTAATACAAGTGGATAAGTACAACGACCAAACTGGAGCACAGAGGAGAAAAGAAAGCAAAGTGAAGAGACACAGAGGATCAAAATAAAAAGATCCAACATATGTCCTGTAAGATTTTCACAAGGGGAGAATGCGGAGAATTGGGAAAAGCAATATTTGAAGAGAAAATTGCTGAATTTTTTCCAGATTTGAAAAAAGACAGGAGTCTTATAAAAGTAGCACCTTAAGCAGGATGAATACTTAGGAGTGAGACTACAAAACAAGAAAGACAAAGACAAAATCTAAGATGCTGCTACAGAGCAAAACAGAGATCACCCTCCATGAAATTACAATTACAATTTCAAACAGTAGCAGTTATCTAAAACAGTAGCAGTTATCAGAATGATAAAATAACATTTTCAAATGCTGAGGAAAAAGGTCAACCTAAAATTGTATAAGCAACTAAATATTACTCCAGCAATAAAGACAAAGTAAAGATATTCTGGAATGTTAAAATATTGAAAGGGTTTACTACTCACAGATATTTACTGAAAATTCTTCCTACATATGAAGGAGAAGAATATAGAAAAACATGTAAAGAAAAAACATTTAGCCAAAAAATTACAAATTTATTAAAAATTCAAAGTAAATACTGACTATAAATACTAATAACTCTCTGTGATAATAACTGCTTTAGAAGGTACATGTGAAATACTAGACAACAATCACCTGAAAGATGGAGAGGGGGATCTTGGAGTTCAAATATTCTAAGGTTCAGGAGGGGGGATTAAGGTTCTGGTTTAGATATTTTTTTAAACATCTGTGTTAAATTTTAGTGATAACCACCGATATAATGGAAATAAAATGTATTTTTCCAAAAAAGAAAAATAGCCCAGAAGGCAGAAAAAAGTTGGGCAACTAAAAAATATGGCAATTAGAATTCACAAAATAACAATGCAGTCCTTGACAAATATATTCATCCACACAGATGAACCTGGAAAACACAATAGTGAATAAAAAATAAAATAAAATTAAATAAATAAAAATAAAATAGTGAATAAAAAAGGAAACGATAGACTAATACATACATACATAAAGTGTGATAATATCAATGTCCATTTAAAAATGACAGAAACGAATATCATGCTTGAACACACACTCACATCACTAGAAGAGTATGTTCCAAAGTCACTATGGAGCTTGTTTATCTGGAAAGAAAGTAGAATGGTACAAACCTGATGAACAAAGAAGACTATAATTTAATCTGCAGTGTCTTATTTTTGTGAAAACAAAACAAAAAACAACCAAACAGAAAACTTTTTGAATCAGAAAGAAAGAAAGAAGAAAGGAAGGGAGGGAAAGAAAGAGAGGGGGATGTAGAAAAAGAATCTTATTTAAAAAAACAGGCCCTGACGCCAGATGGTCACACTCCAGATTGGTCAGTGCAGGACAAGAAGGACCCATAAGAGGGTAAGGATGTGAAAAATAATCAGGGAATACTGAGATGCTGAAATATCATCAAATCTGGGGAAGAGCCAGTATTGGTCCGTGGCTTGTTAGGAATGGAGCTGCACAGCAGGGGGTGAGCTGTAGGCAAGAGTGAAGCTTCATCTCTATTTACAGCTGCTCCCCATCGCTTGCATTACTGCTTGAGCTCTGCCTCCTGTCAGATCAGCGGCAGCATTAGATTCCCATAACAGCATGAATCCTATTTTGAACTGCGCGTATGTGGGATCTAGGTTGCACACTCCTTATGAGAATCTGATGCCTGATGATCTGTCACTGTCTTCCATCACCTCCAGATGGGACCATCTAGTTGCAGGAAAACAAGCTCAGGTCTTCCACTGATTCTACATTATGAATAATTGTATAATTATTTCATTATATATTACAATGTAATAATAATAGAAACAATGTGTACAATAAATATAATGCACTTGAATCATCCTAAAACCATCCCCACCCAGCCACCAGTCCATGGAAACCGGTCCCTGGTGTCAAAAACATTGGGGTCTGCTGCCTTAGCACACTGAATACCAATTAGCACTTTTTCTTAGAGACTGGAAACTGGCTACTTATTTGAAAACATATAGTATCCTTGATGGTCTATTTCATGCAAGCATGGATAGTAAACTTCATGGATTAAAAAAGAAAAGATAATGCTTTATGTGAACTTTGCCTAACTGTACTTAAAAAGTCATGGGCTTTTCTTCAAATAATGGCAAGGGCCTCAGTACGAGCCTTGACACTAGGGGACAGAAAGAGAGGGCTGCATGAGGAATATCAGTAGGACCAGGATAACCAAAAATCAGAGAAGCCTAAACCAAGCTTCTGAATCAGAACAAGAATTTTTTTTTTTTTTTAACTTTAAGTTCTGGGATACATGTGCAGAACATGCAGGTGTGTTAGAGTTACACATGTGCTGTGGTGGTTTGCTGCACCCATCAATCCATCATCTAGGTTTTAAGCCACTCACGCATTAGGTATTTGTCCTAATGCTCTCCCTCCCCTTGCCCCGCAACCCCTGACAGGCCCTGTTGCGTGATGTTCCCCTCCCTGTGTCCATGTGTTCTCATTGTTCAACTCCCACCTATGAGTGAGAACATGCGGTGTTTGGTTTTCTGTTCTTGGGTTAGTTTGCTGAGAATGATGGTTTCCAGCTTCATCCATGTCCCAGCAAAGGCATGAACTCATTCTTTTTTATGGCTGCATAGTATTCTATGATGTATATGTGCTACATTTTCTTTATTCACTCTATCATTGATGGACATGTGGGTTGGTTTTAAGTCTCTGCAATTGTAAATAGTGCTGCAATAAACATACGTGTGCATGTGTCTTTATAGTAGAATGATTTATAATCCTTTGGGTATATACCCAGTAATGGGATTGCTGGGTCAAATGGTATTTCTGGTTCCAGATCTTTGAGGAATCGCCACACTGTCTTCCACAATGGGTGAACTAATTTACACTCCCACCAACAGTGTAAAAGCAGAACAAGACTGTTTTTTTAGCTAATCTTAATGTAATGTTTCACCAGCAATCTAAAGAGAGAGACTTGGTATCAGATACATAAATATCCCTGGTATAAATCCCTATAACACAGTGATATTTAACATTCTCATAGATGGCCAAAGTTGCATTGTCTAAGTGATGTGAATCAATGGAGACAAAGTGCTCTAAAACAATTTGCATTTTGGGTTACTTTCTCTTTTAGTTAAAAACAACGAAAACTTTTCAGGCAAATAAGTCCAGTTTAACTCACAACAACCTTGAGCACTGGGGACACAAAGATGAGGCCCATGAGCATCAGCTTGGCTGCTCCTGCTGCCTCTGAGGAGATCTGAGTTCATTTGTCCACCTGTGGGCTAATCCCCCAAAGGCAGGGAGGCAGGAGAGGGCAGAAGAAAGCCACTGAGCACTCATCTGTAGTCTCTATTAGCTGGCTTGATAGATAAGATAGAATTCCACACTATGTGGTCTCTAAGTCACTCACCAATGTCACCTGTGGTTGTGGGCTCCCAACCAGTGCAAGAACTCCAGATGAGAGCCTGCTCATTAAGAAGGAAGGCATGGAACTCTGCAGGGTCTAGTTCAGAGAAGGTTCACTCTAGTAATCAGACTCCACGAGTTCCCATAGCACACACATTGGAGACATGTGGCAGGAGAGAGCCAGGCAAGGGCTGAGGGAGCCAGAAGGTGAGTGAGCCTTTGGAACAGCTTGGGACTGTGCCAACCTCACCAGCAGGGTCTGGGGGGCCACTTTCAACCCCATACCAAGAAGGCAGAGGCAGTTTAGTTTAATTATCAACACAGAGGGAGCTATGCCTATGTCTTTCACACTGTCTTCTCTGCTCCAACCCAAAGGAGTAAAGGCAAAGATGGGGGAGAGAGGGAAGAGGGTGGAAGAGGACACCTGGTGGCTGATACGGTTTGACTCTGTGTCTCCATCCAAATCTCACCTTGAATTGTAATAATGCCCACGTGTCGTAGGAGGGACCTGGTGGGAGGTAACTGAATGGGAGTGGGTTTTTCCCATGCTGTTCTTGTGATAGCGGGTAAGTCTCATGAGATCTGATGGTTTTATAAAGGGGAGTTCCCCTGCACGTGTCCTCTTGCCTGCTACCATGTAAGACATGACTTTGCTCTTCATTTGCCTTCCACCATGATTGTGAGGCTTCCCCAGCCATGTGGAACTGTGAGTCCATTAAACCTCTTTCCTTTATAAATTACCCAGTCTTGGGCGTGTCTTTGCTAGCAGCATAAGAACAGACTACTACAGTGGCCCCACCCCTGTCCCAAGACCCTCAGAGTCCCAAGTGCACTACACACTACAGATAGGAGAAGAGCTTGAATGAAATATGCATGACTCACAACATAACTTCAGGGGCCCAGCGCAAAATGTAAACACTGGTCCCCTTGCTTAAAATTGTTAAGAATTTCAAGACAACGACAGGTGAAGGGCCAAGCACAGGGCCCTGAGTGAATGCACGAGTTGCAGGCCCATTAAGTCACCCCGAAAACATGAGAATGCAATTTCAACAGAACTAAATCATGAAAACTAGAACGAATCTGTTTTACCAACCAAGAGATGCTGAAAAGTCATCAAATCTTTTCGATGGGGGAAGAGATGCCCTTAAGGCAGCATTATCAGTGGAGAAGGTGTTTGACAGAAAACAGTAGTGATCACTGGGGAAAAAAAAATTCATATTTGATTCTATGTTGAAACTGTTCATTAAATAAAATATTCCTTTTATGAATATCCATTAAATGAAACATTTCCTGTTTCAATGGAAATATTCTACACTTGGAGCACAGCCTTTTTATAGACACAATGACATGAGAGTTTGTTAGGAAGACAGAGCCTGACACACACAATTTTTAGGAGGAGGGAGGCAGCACACCAGTCCAGGTTTTCCACAATTCTCTCCTAGGCAATCTACATTACCCCCATTGTAGACAGGAATTGGAGGTTATGAGCATTTCAGAGATGTGCTCAGGGTCACAGAGCTAGGAAGAGGAGAAGGTCAAATTCCAATCCAGGTCCCTCGGCTCCAGTCCAGTTTATTGTGCCCCTTGGTGCCGCCCCGTGGCTCTACTGCAAATCATTTGTACTTGGTTCAGCATCACTACACATAGGTTAACTGCAGAGTAAACTCTATATGGTTCTCATTCCATAGTGTGACTGATTCACCCTCAGTGAATCCTTGGGTTGTCTTTATGAAATCCACAAAGATGTTACTCTCTCCACACATCTATCCAGCCAATCCCTACAACAAACATGTGTTTATGGATCCATATCTAGGCCGAGTAGACTCAACTCCGCCACTGCAGTCAAGATTCCGGGGGCCAGAGGAGGGAGGGCAGGTAAGTTATATCCCTTAGAGAATACCAGTTTAGCTAGACTTATTTCTCAATGTACTAAAAATTATAAACTTTTTATAACATCAACTCCTTATGTAAATTTAATGCACGTAAGTGTCCAGTGCAACGGAGATCTAGAGTGAAGTTTTCATGTATACAGTTGGGTTAGTTGATTTTCTTATTCCAAGTGTGCAACAGTGTTTTTATTCAGAGGGGGAAATCAAAGAAGGAAAACTCCCTGGGGCTTTGCTCTTCATTTTGCTAAGACTATACCCTTCTCCACTCCTGGATCTTGATATTGTGCAAGGCAGAATAGATTCCCCTAAGATTCCATGAAGATGTCTTGGTGAAAAGGCTCAACTTAGTGGGTATGCAGAAGAGGCAGTGCAGTTTCATAAAGAGAGTGCTCTCTTCTGAGTCTGTCAGATCTGGGTTTAGATCCACTTTCCTCCCTTGGCTAGCTGATCTTAGGCAAGCTTCTGCTTAAAATTTCCAAGCCTCAGTTTCCTCATCTATAAAATGGGGATAAAATATATACTCCAATGTGCTGTTGTTAAGATTAAATAAGATAGAATTCCTGTTCTAGTCATATTATGGACTGCTTAAAGACCTCACAATACAAAATACCCCAAAATGCTGGATAAATTAAGAAAACATCTGTTAAAATGTAAAGTAGGTAATATCTACCCTAAAGCAAGGAGAGAAAAACAAAGAAAGTGGCTTCTCTCTGCATGGGCTCTTCATTCAGACCTGTCACATCAGTCAGGTCTCTGTTCAAATGTCACCTCCTCTGCCCTTCTCTTCCCCTTACCTTGTTCAACTTTTCTTTCCAGCATTTGTCACTGGCTGTCATCATATTCTTTGTGAGCAAGGGGACTATTTTCCCCTCATTAAATCCCTACACCTGGAACATGGTGGGTTCATAATAAAGATTCATTTGATGGATGAATAAACCTTTAGTTTATGAAGTGAAATCCAATACTCAAATCTAGTTATTAAATCAATATGTTACCAATTGCTCTAGGACAAGAATGTTAATATTTAATAATGAAACATAATGGGAACAATTCAAACATTTTTACCTAAAATCAAGAAGTTCAATATTTACCTTAAGATAGAAAAGGTAGCAAGTTTTAACAAAATGAGTTTAAAATATCCACAAATGTGGCAGGGGGATTGACTGGACAGCTTGACCGTGTCTCGCCATTATTTATGTGACTAATAACTGACAATTTGCATATAAAAGGCCCAGGGGGCACATGGGAGAAGAAGGAAATTAGGAAAATTCCCATTTGAGCAGTCACTGAGTTAAGCTCTAAGGCCATCTCCTTTTCAAGAAAACTAATGTTCTGGCAAGAACCAGCCCAGTTCTGCAAGACAGTAGGGCTGCCTGACTGCCTCTGAGGAACAGGTAACCAAAATAATTTGTTTCAAACTGGAACATATTAAATTTATTTCCTAATTTTTAAATATTGATCTCACTTGTCAAATGCATTTGAATAGGAATTGGTGCATGCACCCCTCTTAACTCCTAAGAGATTTCCAGCCACTCCTGCCTCATCCATTGATTCCGTTCAGTAAAGGGGGTGGGCGATCTGTTGGTAAATGTCAGCTCTTGCCAATCACTCTCTCCACCCAACACCTGTACCCACACACACTTGTTCTCTCTCATCTGGAAATTACTGGGTTGGGGTTGTTGTATTTTATGCTGAGATGAGGATGCCCTTGGGCTGATAGCCAGCAGCACCCTCAAAGAGAGGAGGTGAGATGGGGAAAGCCCTGTGGAGCAGTTGTTCTCAAGCCTGGTTCCCTGACATGCAGCATGGTCACCTAGAGCTTGTTAGAAATGCAAAATCTCAGCCACCGCCCTCCAGAATCTTTTTTTTTTTTTTTTTTTTTTTTTTTGATACGGAGTTTTGCTCTTGTTGCCCAGGCTGGAGTGCAATGGTGCTATCTCGGCTCACCACAACCTCCACCTCCCAGGTTCAGGCGATTCTCCTGCCTCAGCCTCCTGAGTAGCTGGGATCATAGGCATGCATCACCACGCCATCTAATTTTGTATTTTAGTGGAGATGGGGTTTCACCATGTTGGCCAGGCCTGTCTTGAACTCCCGACCTCAGGTGATCCACCTGCCTCAGCCTCCAAAAGTGCTGGGATTACAGGCGTGAGCCACTGCACCCTTGAATCTTTTAACAACCAAGAGATACTGAAAAGTCATCGATTCTGGGGAAGAGATGTCCTTAAGGCAGCGTTATCAGCGGGGAAGGTGTTTGGCAGAAAACAGTTGTTAGCGATCACTGGGGAAAAAAATTCATATTTGATTCTACATAGAAACTGTTCATTAAACCTGATATTCTACACTTTGAAGCACAGCCTTTTGAATCAGAAACTCTGGGGTGGGTCCAGTCTTCTGTGTTGTATCAAGCCTCCAGCTGATTCTGATTCTCACTCAAGTTTGAGAACCATTGGATAAGAACTAATCTTCGAGTAGCAGAAACTCTCAGAATTAAGGGATTTCATGTTCTTCAGAAGAAAAAGTCCACTCACTGACCCAATTCAGTACACATGGGGTGTGTAAGCTGCACCCTCTCAGCTGTACCAGGGCTGGCATTTCTAATAGACTCCAAACCCAGATAAAAAGCCAACATTCTTCCAAAGAGTTCCCAGGCAACCACAACCAATTGGTTAGAGCAGGCCTGTGGTGTGATATTTATCTGCCACCTGACAAAGCCTCTCTCCTTGACCCAACTTTAGACAGGCTCCTCTGAGGCCTGTTTTCAACTAGGCCTCATCCTTGTGTTGTGTCCTGGTCCTGTGCAGCCCTGTTCTAGCAAAATTCATGCTAAGTCAGTTTAGGGAGACCCTCTCCACATTTATCTGATCAAATTCCTCACCCCCGTCCTCAATGTCTAATCCTCAATACCTTGAACAAGAGTCTCCCTAGACTTGATAGCTTCTGTTAGTAATTTCCCACCCAGGGTTCCCCTCACTCTGCTCCTTGGCTATAAATTCCCTGCCATCTTTCCTGCATTTGGAGCTGAGCTCAGTTTTACTGAAGCTGCTCTCTGCTACTGCAATGGCACTGAATAAAATCAATCTGTATTGCCTTAACTAGTGGCCATCTCTGTTTTTCTTTGACACATCTTAGTCACTGGTAAATTAAAACTCTATCTTAGGAGACATACGTTTGTGTTATGTGATATTGCAGGCTGGGCCACAGAGTGAACTCATATCTTATTAGAACAAACTGGGCACAGTGTCTCACACCTGTATCCCAGTGCTTTGGGAGGCTGAGGTGGGAGGATCACTTGAGGTCAGGAATTTGAGACCAGCCTAGGCAACATGGCAAGACGCTGTCTCTACAAAAAGTTAAAAAAAAAACTAAAATAAAATAAAACCCTATTAGGACAGTCCAGGAATTGTGGCTCACACCTGTAATCCCAGTGCTTTGGGGGCTGAAGTGGGAAAACTGCTTGAGGCCAAGAATTCAAGACCTGTCTGGGCAACATAGCAAGACCCTATTTCTACAAAAAGTTTTGAAAAACTAAACTAAAATAAAACCCTACTAGGACAGAAACTGATCTTCACTGAGTCCTACCTCTCACAGCCCTACTATATAATGAGCTGATACCTCTCTCTCTCTCTCTCTCTCTCTCTCTATATATATATATATATACACACACACCAATTATTAGCAGAAAAAAAAGTTGGCCTAAAGCTCATTTAATGCTCAGAAGACTTTATAAAGAAATACCTTCATTGCTGTTGGGAAAGTCAGCAATGTCCCTCCCCCCATTTCTAAACCCAGTGGCTCATGTTCAACTTTAGGCTATCTCAGGTTTTCACTACCATCATCGAATGCCTACATTTTGTTTCCCCAGTAATTTCCATATGATTCTTTGTGAGCACCAAATTCTATTTTGAAATACATTCATGTGACCTACTTATGTCTCAGAGAACCTGATTACTATAATAGCACAGCCTGCATAAAAGGAAAATAACTAGACTTATTCAAATGACAAAAATTTAATTTGAAGAATATCAGAGGAAGAAAGGGGAAAAAGTCTTTATAAGGATACGAAAAAAGGCTCATCAGCTCAAATGCAAATGACATTTGACTTTCTGGAAAAGGAAATGCATTGCACTGGATTATGATTCAATTTCTATACTTCATGTACTCTAATTTTCTCCGTTACAGTTACATAAATTTTAAAGAACAAAAAGGAAAGCAATTTTCTCCTTTCTAAATCAAAGATAAATGTAAGTGTGCCTTGGAATTAATTTCAAAGCATGGAGTGAATTTTTCCAAAAGATACTTTTACATTCGTATCAGGTATTTCATTAGAATTTATTTTTAATTCAGGTGAAATCAAAGTGCTTTTGCTTTCTGAAGATTGGGGAGAACAAGCACCCTTCTTTCATGAGCCCTCTAGAAAGTGTTTCTGATAGATCTATTTCAACTCTGCCATTCTTGAGGCAAACCCAGAGCTAGGGAAGGAAGCTACACTCCTAGTATACCAGAGTAGATGGATAAGTTCTGGTTGTGGATAAGTGAGTGAGCAAAGTATACAGAGGCACTGCTAGGAAATCATGCTGGGGGTTCAACAGCCAAAAACTTTTTCAGGTGAAAAGAGGTGCTTGCTCTGAGCCTGCCTAGGGTGGCCAAGTGCCCATGGGCCATGAGCCTTAGGCACAGAAATTCAGGAAATCCTCCTGGCCCTCAATCAATGCCTACCAACCCTCTCATCTGCCTCTATCACTCAAAGCTACCAGGGCAGCCCTGATGTCATTTACTCAACATTGTTTAACTATTTACTTAGCAGTCCTATAGTGCCCATTTCTCATGTGCACAGTGCTGGCACACCACTGGATTTATGAGTGAATTAGTAAATTAGTAAATGAATGGTTAGACAACTTACAGACTGGGCCTTGGAGCTCAGAGCTCCAGACCTCACCCACTTCTTCTGGCCTGGAAAGGTTTCTATTTTGGGTCTCATTTCCTCTGCCTGGAAGCAAGAGGTGATAAATTAATTCCTGCTAATATTCTAGCTTGCTAATTTGTTGCTCCTTTCAGGTATTTTACGGTCTTAATTCAGTTCAAACCTCCCAGGCGTATTTGGCGAGAGGAATATTTTGGGTCTGGAGGGCCTGTTTGTGCCCCTCGGAGGACACCATGGACACAGTGCTCCTGGGGAATTACAGCTGCCTAAAGTTCTCTTTGGTAGAGACGAATTCAAGATACCTCAGCTGCCCTTGATACAAGTGCAAAGTACTGCCTCAGAGGAGAAAAAATATTTACAGTAGTCAGAGTTCTAAAAATAACAACTATGCGAACATACAGAGACTGTCTTAGAACGTACCCAATATAGAAAGAATCACTGAGGAGGTACTGTGCTTTGCAGCCCGTGGTCAGCTGCACTATCTGGTAGAGCAATAGCCTCCAAATAACAAACTTCTCATTTCCTCCTCTGTTGTCTGTTGCCTTTGTGTTCTTCCCTCTCTCTCCTTTGTAAGACAAACAACTTTTAACTCTGTATCTCAATACTTTCTGGATTCAGGCTGTGGAGTAGCTGTCAGAAGGAGGCAGCTCACTGTGAGCTTGTAAAATATTTTAGAAATTACCCTCAACACACAATAACTGTAGCGAGTTTAATGTGGCAGGAGGTTGGGTAAACTAGGGCAGACTGCCATCCCATTTGCTGTGTGTGTATGTGTGTGACTAAACATCCAGAAGCTGTCTTAGCAAAAGGAATCAGGAGCATAAAACATGACCAGCCCTGCTTGTGCTGCAACCAAAAGGCATGTCATAGGGATGTCAATAAATTATATGCTGAGGACAAAGCAACACACACAGAAATTAAACTTGTTGCCCCCTTCAAGGAGGAGGAGCAAAGCTTTCTGATGATGCTACAGATGGTCCAGTGAGACATATCTCATACCTTTTTAACTAAGCAGTGTTGGCACAAATCCACTCCAAAGAATTAACATTTCAACAGGCTCATCTGATGGTAACAAAATCGGAGATCAATGAAAGTTTATCCAAATTCACTAACAAAAACAAGATACCATTGTATTTTCCTACTAATCACCCGTGAGAATTAACACATTTCTCCCCTTTTTAATGCCAATATATGTTTTGAATAATATTCTCCATTCTAAATAGCACACATGTGCTAAAGAATGCAAATTCAGCAGTGAAGATTAAACTTGATGCAGAATAGAAGAACAAGGTGAGAAATGCAGTTTATCATGACATTCATTTATTTTCCTATTTTGTTAAACTAAAAAAGCACTGCACAGGGAGCATATTTAAGCAATGATCTTGCTAGAGATCATTTTGGAACCCACTTTTTAAAGCCCTCTAAATTTCTTAAGATTCATAAGGCAACAGGGATGATATTACATATGTGATGTTATGTCTCTATCAAGAAAGAGCAATGATTAGCAAATACGAAAGAACTGTGTATAGTTGTGTTTTTAAGAGTATTTATTAGTTAGCACGGAAAAGACCATATGTCTTTTGGCAGGAGGTGAGATAATAATTAAAGAGTCAACTCAAGTAACTGGAGAAAAAAAGTGAAAACAAAAACAAAACTGGAAAAGAGAAATTAAAATTTTAAGTTGAAAAGAATTAGAAAACTGAAAATAGTGAAATACATAGAACCAGAAACTGATTTTTAAAAAATCTTATTAAAATAATAAAATTTCTGGCAAACAATAACAAACACAAACACAACAGGAAACAAAATTTAAGAGATGAGGAAACAAAACCAATCCAGAGATGATGAACAGATAACAAGTGAAGATTCTGTGGTTAAATTTTCCAAGCCATGGGCAATAGTGTACGTGCATATTAAATAAAGAGATTAAAACCCAAGCTGATCTGTTATATCAGTGGAGCCGGTAGCCCTGATATAAGGCATGTCTAGAATTCTCTCCAAGGAGTAGAGTCTCTAAATATGGTAAATAAATAAAGGTCTGTACGTTTCCATAGTCCTCTGCAAAAGGAGAAGTTGCAGAATACTTTCTAATGCCCTCTGATATTTTACACTTTATAAAATATTTTTGAGTATATTGTGTTATTTTATATTAAAAACAAAACAAACAAAACCCTAAGGCGTAGGTGTTATTATCACCCTCACATTTTATAGTTGAACAGTCATGGAAACTCAGGGTCAAAAAGAAGACGTCAATTTCCCAAAGACACACGGCTGGTAAATGGTATGGGCAGGACTTGGGTCAAAGTTCTTGCTATCTGCTTTGGGAATAGACCACATTCCTCCCCTGCCTTGCTTTAGTGTCACCTGGAGAGCAATTTAAAAACCTCAGTCGCAAGGATTTCTTTTATTACAGAGTAAAGTGTGTGTACTCTTAATAGTCTATAAATTAAGCAGATGGCTTGAACATGAAACAAGAGAAAAGTTATTTCCAGAGAGAAACTACTTAATATAGTTTGCAGAGGCAGGCTCTTTAATAAAGGATAGGTCCTCAGAAAAGCACTAATCAAGCTGATTGGTAAGGGGCAGTGAAGCAACATCAGGCCCCAAATCCTTCAGAAAATGTGTTGCAAAAGCTTGACCCCAAGTGTCAGCATTTAAAGTTCTTAGGGGATGGTGAAGGGCTTAAGAATTGATTTAGCATTTATTGTAGTGACCACAGGACCCCTACGTGGCCTGGATTTTTTAACCATTCATTAATCTGGAACAGTAAAACAACAACTATTTGGTGGTGCTGGGCCTCATGAGCATAGGAGAGCCCTATCACCGTGGCCTTAGGAAAACCCTTAGCAAAGAGGAAGGATAGTGTTACATTTCCACTGCAGCTGTGAGCAGAAAATAGGAGGATATATGACTGACAAGTTTAGCGAAACAAGAAGGCTTTCAAAGACATACAAAAAAAAAAAAAAAAAAAGAAGAAGAAGAAGAAGTCCAGATTTGGAAATGCCAGCAGAGCTGGGGAAGAGAGGCATCAATCACCAGCATCCGTGGCCAGCCAGTCAGCTGAGCCAAAGGAGAAGGCAACGGTCTCTCTGGACCTTTCTGTTTTGTTGGGGGAAGGAGTTGTTGCAGAAAGTAACTGAGAAGACACTAGAGGGTTAAAGGATTTCTGGAGTGTGTAGTCCATGTATAAGTTCACTTCACATGGTCACATGAAACCAAAGCAGATGACCAAAGACCTCCCCGAGCATTGATTAGTTACAACAGTGCAGGGGGAAAAACTAAAGTTTAAAAAATTGAATGTTTTCTTTTGATAAAAATTTCAGGATGGTAGAGAAGAAAATTGTACTGACTGTCAAAAACTTTTCCAAATATAGCTCCAAGTGCTGAGCAAGCTGCAGGGTGCAGTTAGTTTAAGCCACTCAGAAAGTGAATTAGCTTTAAACTTCATAGGTCAAGAGGAAACCTTTATTTCATGTCAACTGAGATGTTCGTGAGAGTAATGAACATGATGGAAACTGTAGCTGAGATTGAGCCATGTGTGGAATGTTAACAGGACCAGAGCGAGGGCAAGCAGCCCGGTTCCTGTAAAGGCATGCAACCAAAATCCTTTGTATTTTCCTCAATACGTTCCATTTTCCTCTTAACTTTGGTACTTTGGTCTGGTAAGTGTGGGAGCCATTAATGCAATTAGCTTGTCAGTGGCCTAATGTTTCCATATAAGTTAATTCAACTGTTACAACAAAGCATATTTCTTTGGGGGAGTGGCAAGCAAGATGTATGAGTATGCTCCCTTCCTCATGTAGCTTCCCAGCTTTCCTCAGATTCCACTGATCCAATTCCTTCTGAGTCTTTCGGCTACATGTTGGCTACATCTCCACTCAGGTAAAACAGCTAAAGTCATTCCCCAAAGCTGGTTCCTACCACAGAGGATGCATCAAGAAAGGGCAATTTCTCCCATTGGATATTTAATTCTGCTGATGGGTTTAGCTTCTTCACTTTCATATCTTATTTCAGCCAGATTTTTGAAAACTGTGAGAAAAATAATACGAAAAGCAAATATATAGGATAATAATCTCAGTGGTAGTTTGATTAACATTTTCTGTAACATAATAAACCTTAAAAATGGATTCAAGTAGAAAACCTGGATAGACCAATAAATACGAAGGGATTCAGAAAATCATCAAAGAAAGTACAAGCAAAAGGCCCTGGGCGCAGAGGATTTCATGGTCTTTAAGCTTTCAAGGGACAGATGATTCCCTTTAAATTCTAAGTATAGGAAAAAAAAACAGATAATTTTCCAAAAGTAGGACAATCTTTATTATAATAAAAAGAAAAGTATAGGTCAAGCTTATTTATTAATTTATACATACAAAATTCTAAACATATGACTAAAAAATAAAATTAGAGAATATATTAAAATAATAATCTGCCATGATCAAGAAGATTTTAGGAAGACTAAAATACATTAATATTAAGAAAGCTAATGAAATAAAGCATCACCTTGATACACCAAAAAAAGAAGAAAAAAAAGAATCATCTCATAGAGGTCAAAAAGGCATTCAATATCATTTTTACCATTGGTGACTTAAATGATTTATTTTATTATTATTTTATTTATTTATTTATTTATTTATTTATTTATTTATTTATTGAGAAGAAGTCTTGCTCTGTAGCCCAGGCTAGTGTGCAGTGGTATCATCTCAGCTCACTGCAACTTTCGCCTGTTGGGTTCAAGCGAATCTCCTGCCTCAGCCTTCCAAGTAGCTGGGATTATAGGCATGTGTCACCATGGCTGAATTTTGTAGTTTTAGTAGAGATGGAGTTTCGCCATGTTAGTCAAGTTGGTCTCAAACTCCTGATGTGAGGTGATTCTCCTGCCTCGGCCTCCCAAAGTGCTAGGATTACAGGCAAGAGCCATCACGCCTGGCCTTAAGTGATTTATTTTAAATATAATTTTGGAAGTGTGTTAGTTGTCTATTGCTGCATAGTAAATTACCCCCAAATTAGCAGTTTAAATTAAATATTGTTACATACGTCAGCCTTATTCAGTATGAGAGGAGACTACACAAAAGTGTGACTACCAGAAGGTAAGAATCATTATAGACATTTTGGAGGCTGGGTATCTCTGACAGCTTCTCCTATAATACAAATAACATCTATCTTAAGCCATAGACAACATCATACTTAAAATAGAAATGCTAGAGAAAGTTCCAGTAAAATTGAGAGTAAAATCAAGATGCCTACTATAATCTTATTATTCAACATGTTCTAGAAGTTTTAGCTGATACAAGACACAAAACAGGCTGGGCACAGTGGCTCACACCTCTAATCCCAGCACTTTGGGAGGCTGAGGCAGTTAGATCACTTGAGTCCAGGAGTTTGAGACCAGCCTAAGCAACATGGTGAAACTCCATCTCTATAAAACATACAAAAAATTAGCTAGATATGGTAGCATGTGCCTGTAGTCTCAGCTACTTGGGAGGCTGAGGTGGGAGGATCGCTTGAGCCTCGGAGGTTGAGGCTGCAGCTAGCTGATCGTGCCACTGCACTCTAGCCTTGGTGACAGAGAGAGACCCTGTCTCAAAAAAAAATAAAAAATAAATCAAAAGACACAAAACAGAAATTAGAGGTAAATTTATTGAAAGAAAAGCTTCCAATGATTTGCAAACCATAGAATTATATAAGAAATCTCACTTATGCCAACAGTAACCAGGTAGAAAATGCCATTTACTATAGCAACAAAAATCACCAAGAAACCAAAACGATCCTAAGCAATAACAAAAGTGCACTTTACTGAGAGGTCTGAGAAACTAGTAACTGTAGAGGTGCATCATGTTCCTTGATGAGCAGATGTTACAAAAACATCAATTCCTTCCAAAATAATGTATAAGTTTATTATGGTTTCAAGAGGGATCCCAATAGCCTTTTAAAAATTGTTGATAAGGGATATTTTTTAAAGTACTGATAGGTTAACAAATAGGTAAAAAACCTACGTACATTTTGAAAAAGAAGAGGAAGGCTAGGGAAGTCATCTTGCCAGATACTAAAATATACTTAAAAAAATACAGTTGCCAAGCCTGGTACAGATGCAAAAATAGATAAGTCAATGTCACAAGACAAACAGTCCAGGAATAACCCAACATACATGAATTTAAAATAATTTAAATCTTTAGGCAGTTTATTATACATATAAGAATTCCAAGTAACATCACAAATTGGAGAGGAAATGAAAGATTGTTAAAAATATGATACTGGATTCATTGGTTAGATGTAAAAAAAAAAATTGGCCTGAAAAATATTGTGAAATATGAAAGGAAATAGAGAACATTTAGTACTAGAAATGGAATATATCCATTCTGGGAGTAGGATAAGACCAAATTTCAAAAGAAAGATACAACATTCCCACTTTCAAATCTTACCAAATTCTGACCCATTCTTTCTGATGTGTAGAAAACAAATATGCCTGATGTTGGGTTTTCTCCACCATTTCCAAAGTCTCTCCTTATGAGATCATTTTAATTTTAATCAAGTTTTCAGAAAAACTCATGCTGCATTTGGACAGGGCCTGATTCCAGGAAATGGAACGATTTATTTTAATCTCATCAGTTTCACTTACAAAAATTCGGAAATCTAGTTCAGCCTTTCAAATTTAAACTTCCACAAAGTGTAAATTTACTCTACCACCAAAGTAAACCTTTTGCTTGTTTTGTCTCTGCTTAAAGTGGTTTAAAAAAAGAGAATGGTTGGGGCTTGGAGGCACTAAATGTCAGCTTTATTTTGGTTTTTCATTTGTTTGTTTTTAATATATGGAAATATCTACTACCGAAAGACTTAGAATGGATAGATTGATGACGATGATGATGATAATGATGATAGATGATAGATAGATAGATTATAGATAGATAGATAGATAGATAGATAGATAGATAGACAGATATAGATAGGTAAACAGACAGACAAATCAGCCATAAGAAAATGATGCTTGTTAATAGTCTTGAAAGCAAGACTTACTGTGAGGAAGGAATTACTGCTTGGGGCTTTAACTTCCTGTATGGAAAGCAATTATTCTCACTGTATATCAGAGAAAAGATTATAGTTGATTTGAAAATAAACAGTTTCATGTGAACCCAGAACAGAAACATTCAGTAACAAGGTGATGGGTTGATCTGATTTGAGTGAATTATTCTAGCTTGTGACTTGGTAACACTGAGTGAAACTCCCCCAGGGTTCCAGCTGCGTGAGTTTCCTATTCAAATCTCATTCCCACCCCCGAACCCAGATCTCGGCTCCCCTTCATTTTCTAAGGCTCTTTTCTATCTTCATTTTGCATCAGAATCGCCTAGGGCATCTCTCAAAAATACAGAGTCCCCGGTATGAGCTAATAGGCTCCCCCAAGTGATTGTAACATGGACCAAGGTTGAAAATCACTTTTCTGACTCCCTGTTTATTCCAACTCTTCCTGGACCCTTTTTTCTCCTATTCAACATGCCACCAATATCTCTGGTTTTAGAATACTGAATTCAATAACTACATATTTGTAAAGTGTTTTCTTTCTTTTACCTGTTTTGTTGGAATGTATCTCTCCTATTATATTTTTTGGAATGATATGCTCATATTCATGAAATCTTTGTGGTTTTCAGTAAGTGGATTATTCTGTTCAGCATCTATGCTTTCTGTAAAGTCATATACCAAAATGGCTGATACTTATATACATTTATTATGTACCAAGCACTGTCTAAACACTTTATCTAAATTCCTTCAATCATCACAACATCTTGCAGTTAGGCACTATTATTACACCCCTGTTTTCAAATGAGGAACTTGGGACACAGATAAGTTAATTAATTCATCCAAGGTCACACAGCAGAGCCACCTTCGAGCCTAAGTTTTCCAGCTCTTATTTGCAATATCATTCTGCCTCTCTGCTCTTTATTTTGTATCTTTATTCAAACTTTTTCAAAGCACAAAACACAGCAAAGTAAATAGCTTCACTAATGAAGACAGAATTAAAAGGCTTCCATCTTCTTGGTTTCTGAACAAACTGTAACATGGCTTGTTTTTCTTTTGTCCGCAAACAGGCAAATCAGTTAAGATTAAGAGATAGAGAAATGATATAATTGTCAACCACTTGGGGCTTCTGGCAGAGATTAAAGGTCCCCTCAACTTCTAACAGTCCTGCACTGTGGCCAGAGGTGGCTTTGGTGGTGAAGGTTTGCACAGTAGATAGTTTAATGTGTCATTGTTTTCAACCATTGATTTTTTAAGTATCAAATTATTCTAGTCGTGTATTACAGACTCTTTATCCTATGTGTAGAAAGAAAAAAAAGAGAAGAAAACAATGACCCAAACCCAAATATACATAAATACCTGCATTCGTCTCTTCTCTCAGTAAACATTTAATCAGCATTAACTACCTACTGGCCATTGTGTTGGATGCTTATAGGAATACAAACAAATATGTAGGAGACACCTCTGATCACCGATGCTCCGAAATACTGACTGATTTCATGCAACAATTCAAAATCCACAGAAGCTGAGTCCCACTGCTCGCCCAGAATGGTGCAAGGTGCTTTTCACTGATTCATGGGAGTCCTCCGAGCTGCTTGGTCTTATGGACAGTAGGACAGGATAGAACATCCTCCAAGTGACAGACTAAGAAAGGCTGATGATAAAGACATTGCTGGAATTGAAGTTAGATGCAATGAAAATTCATCAAAATCTTTTAGGCAGAACCAAAACTATTCCTATTAACGTTTAAATTAAATTAGTATCTAGAGATAAACTATCCTTCCACTGTACTCTTCATTAGAAATAAGAGAGAGAAACTCTACCAGTAATTAGTGATAATTGCTTATACTAAGCTATATGAGTGCAATTATGTTTATTACATTATCTTTACTCTAAGTACACCTATGGAAAATGCTGCTGCTTTATGCTATTCATCAGGCATTAATATTCAAGTTATAGGCTTGATAGCTGAAAAGAAAAAACTAGCATCCTGAGGCTTAGCTTTGCTAAACTTAAAACCCACCTATCTATAGCTAATATCTCCACAAGGTTTTTCTTTCATTTATTTATTTGTTAAATATTTATTCTATAAGACTTCGGTGCCCTTGACATGCTTTTAAATATTTTCCTTTTTCATGCTTTTGCCTTAGTACTATTTGCAGTTATAAAACAATTTCATACAATGAAAGCCCTTTTTCCTATAAATGAGTAACTGCTATATTTCCTAATCCCTCTTTAATTAAGGACTAAAACTATAGCTTGAATTATAAGATCATAAAATGAGAAATAACCTTTTAATAACTTAGTATATACAGAATAATGAGCAAATGTTTTATACTTTTTGAAAGTGACCCCAGAAACCCACTTAAATCAACATGAGAGATGCTTTCCTGAATTTCTGATTTATGTCGCACTTATCTCTGGAGACAAAGATACTAGTGATTAATAAAACAGACAGCAAAGTTGTATCTTTTTTTAAAGTTCTGGCAACTTACCATTTTCAAATGCTGAAATTCATCTGAGGATTAACGATGAAGAAGGTTTGTGAGGCAGTTTTAGCTCGCACATTTTGCAGGGTAGAATTAACGAGAGAAGAACTAATCTCCAAAATGGGAGAAAGGAGTCAAAAACAGAAAGATCATAAATTCACTGAGGCCCGTGTACTTAGTTTCCAGAATGGCCCAACATCTGGGATTTTCCTGTCACTGGCTGGGATTTATTGGAGTTTAACAGTTGGAGCATAAATTATGTCACATCATTTAGATTATACCAGTGATGCATTTTGTATTCATTCATCAAACTTCAAATATCACTGCAAACCCACAAAAGCTGCCCCCAGCCTTGCCAGACCACAGCCATTTTGCAGGAGGACGTCTGATATTGCACACAGTGTATGTCCTCGTCTTATACACTCTGTGACCACAGAAACCAAAAGATAAAATAATAATGAATTTTAATCCTCACCTTTCCTATCAAAGGTCTATAATCCATGAGTCTTCTAGGAACTACGTTGGCTATCGCAAGCTTATAAAAATGCATGAGCAGGAAATTTACCAAAATGAGGAAGTAAACTTCCTTAGAGGGGCTTATATTATAAAGTTTGGTGAAAAATTTGCTCAAATGGAAAGAAGTTTAAAATACGTGTTGAGTGTGGGACGATAGTGATAGCCAGAGCTTTGTTAAATGGTATATTTGTATCTGGAGAAGGCTTTTAAGGGTATAATCCTTAATAGAGCTGGGCTACAAATATGGAAAATCTCTGGGGCTCCTCCAACTATACCGTGATCCCACCATCCTGGTCTCGTCACATGTCACTCATGCCCAGATTTGGGCCACTGTTTCCTTCCTGCCTCCAGTTTATCATTTATGTGGCCATCCTACAGCCTGCTGTGAGGCAAGTATTTCTAAAATACCATTTATTAAATAGGCAGTGGCTCCCCCTTGTTTATCATAGATCCCCAACTGGTCTTTCAAAGTTTTCGTTATCTTCCCTGCTCCATAAGCATGTGTCTCCGTATTCCTCCCAGGGGAAAACCATCTACTCAGTCAGCTAATTTGCAGTGTGTGTACATCATGCCATACTGAATTCCTGCATCTGTCTGTGCCTGTGCAAATGCTGTTACCTCAACCTGGAAGATGACATCTTCTTCCAGCCTCCTATTTCCAGCCTTCCCTTACGGTACAGTGCAACTTCTTAGGATGTTTGCATCTCAGCTGTTCTTTTCTCTCTCCCAACTCCTGCTGCCTTCCAGCACAAGCCTAAACACCCAACCTTCTTAATGCTTCACGTGACTTAATTGTTTGTTACTCCTGTAGAGCAAGAACTGTGTCTGACATATCCTTTGTGTCTCTCAGCATAAGTACGATGCTGAGAACAGAGAAAATGTAAAATGCTTGTTGATTAAAGCCCATATCTAATACATCACATCCTTTACTTTACAAACCTATTACTTTCGAAATTTCACATTCTATAAAGAATTCAATCACTTCTAATCAATTCTGTATGTACTGTATTCTATAAAAACATTTCTGTTGACGGGGTGCAGTGGCTCACGCCTGTAATCCCAGCACTTTGGGAGGCTGAGGCAGGCCAATCACAAAGTCAAGAGATCGAGACCATCCTGGCCAACACGGTGAAACCCCGTCTCTACTAAAAATATAAAAATTAGCTGGGCGTGGTGGTGCGTGCCTGTAGTCCCAGCTACTTGGGAGGCTGAAGCAGGAGAATTGCTTGAACCCAGGAAGCGGAAGTTGCAGTGAGCTGAGATCACACCACTGCATTCCAGCCTGGCAACAGAGCAAGACTCCATCTCAACAACAACAACAAAAAAATCTAAAAGAAAGACAGCTTTCATTTGTGAAGATGGCCCAGGTGCCATCATATGGATGTCCCCAAATCCTCCAGCCTTACAGAATCACCTTCTTCTTCAACATTTATATTGCAATAGCTCAGCACCATTCCATAAATGTTGGGAAACAGCATCACCACCGAAGTGTCCAGGGATTCTAGAGAAGATTATATTTCTCTAAGTCGTATCTTACTCTTATTCCTTGCCTCTGTAGAATGTCCCATTTCATACGTATTTCCCGTCTTACTGGTTTTGCTTTTCATCTTGTACTAACCTAAATAAACATAGTTTCCCCTTCTTGATTCTCACAGATACTGTTACATGCGATAGTTTTATGTAGAGGTATTTAATTTAACATTTTGTAGAGAGAAGGCAGGAAAGTAGTAACATCACAAAGCATAGGAGATGATTTGAAATTCGGTCTCAGCCTTAGACACCTCTGAGTCATTCTCCCAATTTCCATCATTCCTGCCTGGGGGGGATTTCTCACTGACTTTCTTCTTCCATCCCCTGACTGCCCACCAGCTTGCTGTCCCTCTCTCTGTCTTCACATTTCCTTCTTAACTGCTCCCTGGTGCTTTACAATCCTGTGGTCCCCTACACCTTACCTTACTGTGCAGAGCAGTTCGTAAGCCACCCAGACCACTTTCCCTTTCTGCAATGAGAAGGTGTTAATCAGCATGTTCAGTCAACACTGTCCTCTCATTGCGATGAATTCTGCCATCAGCTTGAAAATATTGTGTTACCTTAATACATAAATAATTCACCAATCCTTAATAATTTAAGGGGAAAATTAATATATATGTTATATAATTTTGCTGATGCTTTCTTCTGTGCTTTTCATCATTTTAGGTGCCTGGATCTAATAGGCAACTACTTATTTGCAGAGTTATATTAGATTGTTGAGTCAAATTTTCATTTATATAAATGTTCCACATTTTCCCTTAAGCTTGAATTTTCTTGATAATTAACACATGGATTCTCTCCAACTTTCAAATGCACTGCATAGCAAAAACTTAACTTTAAAGTATTTATTACAAGATGTTATCTGCAAAAGATGCTTGGTAGTGGGGTTTCGTTTGTCTTGGTCCATCCCAGTCATTAAAGAGGTGGATAGTTCTTCATTTTATAATGTAGATATTTCTTTGACTAATCAGAAAGACTTGGTAGGTAGGTGAAGGAAGAGGAACGAAAAGATATTATACACTATTAATCAGGAGGTATGGTAGAACCCTTCCAAGTAAAGTGCAAGATGACAACCTCAGTCACTACATACTGAGATTTTCAGGGTTGGAGGACAAAATCAGATAGTAGAGGGACTTGGGAAAGCTGCCAGGAAATAACGGCAGTGAGACATGAAGCAGAAGATTCCAGAGCTAGCTGCCAGAATCAAGCTGGAGCAGGCCATTGAGGTATAGAGGTTGAAATCTCACTAACATTTGCAGGGCCCAAGACTAGGGTACAGGGGCAAGCCTTCACCGTTGGTCTATATACTTAAAAGCTGCAATAAATCAAACTGGCAAACTACAAAATAAAAGATGTTTTATTGTCCTAGCTTAATAAGTATACCTTCCTAATGACTTAGAAGACCATATTTGAATTTAAAATTCTCATACTTCTCAGAGTTCTACATTAACATGTGGACGTGCAGAGAGAACTGGTCCAGGCTCCCAGCTCCCCAAAACGTCTCTCTCTCTTCTTTCCCCAGCTCAGGCCAGAAGGGAAAATGGGCTTGTACATGCCTGGGAATAACCCAGCCTCATATCCAAATGCCATCCATACCCTCTATAAGTAGCTACTCCTTGGCTGTCTGGGCCTACAGGTACACACACAAGTAATACCTGCCTCAGGACAACACATCCAGAGAAGGGGCCCACCCAGGCTTTGAAAGGTGGCTTGGAGCTGTTTGAACAGGGGATTCTGAGGTGCTGAGTTCCTGGAGCACAGTGTAGAAGGGGGTCATGTCTCCTCCACCCTGAGCTCTCCTTGCCCTTTGAGAGTGGAGCACAGCAGGAGAAAGCCAGAACAGGAGGGCTAGGCCTAGGGCTAGAGCCCCTCTTGCCCAAATTTAATGGCACTATAAATTTTCTACCTAGCCAAAAAGCCTAGTTGAGTCAAAGAAACTGAGCATCAGGGTGGAAGGCAGATGTCCCAGGTAAATCACCTGGAAGATAACCTGAAGCCAGCCACCTCTATTGTTCCCCTCCAACTGGTTACAGTCAGCTATATTCCAGTTAATCTTTAGTGTGCAGAAGGAGTGTGACAGCTTTCAGAATCCATCACTCATTCCTTATCCCCCAAAACCTGTCTCTTGCATGATTCTTACTGAGTCCTCCACCAAAATAGTGCCATTCATCGTGCTTCCTCAGCAGGGCTTGAGAACATGCAATGGCAAGAATCACCTGCAGAGAGTGAAGAAATGGTCTACAAGATGTATGCCAGGTTGACACCTGAGCAGGATCTACAGGATGCATGAGCTTTCTCTGGAGAGCGTCTGAAATTACTGGGGGAAGAACTACAAAGGCCGATCTCCCTGTCATGCAAGAAGGAGGCTCAATAAATGCCAGTTTGGCATTAAAGGGAAGGATGTCTTTAGGCATCTCAGGACAATACCAATTGTTGGAACAACAGGAACTCCCATACACTCCTGGTCAGGGTATAAATTGCTCCAGCTGTTTTAGAAAGCAGTCTGGTGTTGTTTAATAAAGTAGAACACACAGATTCTCTAGAACTCATCAATTACACTCCTGGTATACATACGTGCACCAAGGACATGTACAAGAATGCTCATAGCAGCAAGACTAACAAGTATCATTCAACAAGAGATTGGATATCTAATACCATTCAACAAGAGATTGGATAAATCGATCTTGGCATAACCATGAACAAAATACTATATAGTAGTAAAAATGAATGAACTACTGCAACATAAACATCATGGCTATATCTTACAAACATACTATTGTGTGAAAGAAGTCAGGCACAAAAGAATACATATCATAACTTCAATTTACATAGAGTTCGAAAACAAGCAAAACTAAATTATATCAGCAGAGGTTAGAAGAGTTGGAAATAGCTGGGCATGGTGGTTCATGCCTGTAATCCTAAGGCCAAGGTGGGAGGATCAATTCAGCCCAGGAATTTGAGATCAGCCTGGACAACATAGTGAGATCCCATATGTACAAAAATAAAAATAAAATAAAATAAATTAACCAAGCATAACAGAACTTGCTTTAGTCCTAGCTACTTGAGAGGCTGGGACAGGAGGATCACTTGAGACAGGAGTTCAAGGTTACAGTGAGCTATGATCACACCACTGCACTCCAGCCTGGGCAACCAAGTGAGACTTTGTCTCAAAAGCAAAATAAAAAATAAAAAGAGTTAGAAATAATTTGGGAATACAATCTCATGCAAAATAACATTTTTTTTTGGTACATTCTCAGTTTTGATCACGAATTTAGCTCACTTTTTCTCATTTCCCTTCTATAGTAGCAGAAAAGCAGTTGTTCAAAGGAGCAAATAATGAATCTACTTTTCCACCCAAATGAGGGTCATATGTTAGAAACGGAAACTTGGAAAATAAACACAGCAAACCGTGGTGTCTTTTAAAAGTTAAAATCAACACAGTCAGGAAAATTTGGTGAAACTCCATAGCAAAGAAAGCTATCTGCTTTCCCCTGGCTCTTTTCTTTTCAGGGTGTTGATTGTCTTTCCTGTTGGGTTTGATTTTACTATAAAAAATTTCAAAACATGAAACTGGATCTCTGGGAAAGAGACAACATCAAGAAAACAAGAGACCAGGGTGCTTCCTCCTGTACCTGCCTCCCAGTAATGTATAATTTTTCTCAAGAAAATTAACAACTTCAATTTGAACTTGAAACTAATTAAAAGCCCTTTGGAAAAACAGGATGGATTTCCTCTCTTCCTGGAACAGAGATGCACGAGCAAACAGGCTTTTCAAGGAAGGAATTGCTGAGAGTGAAAAGCCAAAGGCCACCGCCCAGTGTGAGCAAGAAGAAATTTGGGAGGCAGGAAACTGAAAGCAGCAATTCTATTATCATGGGCAAATGAATCCGTCAGAGAGTATCAGGGAAAAGGAGGTGACAGCATTTTAAATTGTTCTAGTGAGCCATAATCTGTTACATCATGTTCCCCATCCACATCTTTGCCTATAGATGTGAATATCCTTTCCTCAGTATAGAAATGGAATAGATTCAAAATGGAAATGGAAAGAGAAGGCAGTTTTAAGATCCGCTAGGATTTGGAGCCAGTATGTAGTGATTGTGTAAATTTGCTGATAACTGGGCAGGCAAATAAATGGGAAACAGCTGAGCATTCCAGAGTACAATGTATTTGGGTTTTCATTGGGTTTTAATCCTCACTCTACCGTTTAGCTGTGTAACCTCGGTTACTTAACCTTTCAACTTACAGATGGTTTCCTCATCTGTAAAATAGAAATATTAGTACCTACCAGACAGGGTAATTGTGAGAATTAAATTATGAAAAGCACTCAGTGTAGATGCTGGCACATGACAAATATTCAGTATATATTAGCCATTTGCTAGATCATGCAATATGTATCAGATATCATCAGTCTTTTTTTAAGATATGATCAATCTTAAAAGCAAAAATAGTCAAAGCATAAGTGTAAGCAGAGAGTACTGAAATTGCTTTGCAGTCAATCAGTTCATAATATAAGCAAAGTATTCATTCAACAAAAGGAACGGTCTCCTTCAAGAAGGCCTCAGTGCCAGGGGCGGTAGCTCACACTGGTAATTCCAGCACTGTGGGAGGCCAAGGTGGGCAGATCACCTGGGGTCAGGAGTTTGAGACCGGCCTGGCCAACATGACAAAGTTTTTTTGTATTTTTAGTCTCTACTAAAAATACAAAAATTATCTTGGTGAGGTGGTGCAAGCCTGTAATCCCAGCTACTCGGGAGGCTGAGGTAGGAGAATCGCTTGAACCCTGGAGGCAGAGGTTGCAGTGGGCCGAGATCGTGCCACTGCACTCCAGCCTGGGAGACAAAGTGAGACTCCATCTCAGAAAAAAAAAAGAGGAGGAGGAGGAGAAGAAGAAGAAGAAGAGGAAGAAGAAGAAGAAGAAGAAGAAGAAGAAGAAGAAGAAGAAGAAGAAGAAGAAGAAGAAGAAGAAAAGAGGAAGAGGAAGAAGAAGAAGAAGAAGAAGAAGAAGAAGAAGAAGAAGAAGAAGAAGAAAAAGAAAAAGAAGAAGAAGAAGCCACCCTCGGCTAAGAAGCAGCTTTGAAATTCCCAAAGGCAAGGGTTACAAGATACAGAGCTTAGATTAATACATCTTTTGATATTTCTTATCTATTTCTCAGAAAATAGAGAAAAACTAAGAGTGGGTGGTGAAGTGTCAGAGTGAGTGGCAGAGTTAACAAAAGTGTAGAGAACAGAAAAGCCTCTTGCTGATTTGACTAAAATAAATTATTACAAAAGTAACACAGTGGCCCTTGCTGAGATGTTTGTGAGGCCTCAACACCACCAGGGAGGAAGAGAAGCAACACCGCCCCATGGGAAAGGAACAGTGGAAAAGCAGAAATGCCTCCCCTTGTGCCAAATACCCACCGCATGCTTGTAATTTAGAGGCAATTCAGTAATGATACTGGGAGAAGGGAAGAACTGCAAGAACTTCAAAAGCAGAAGAGGATTGCTTGTGGTGAAAAACAAAGATTGCTCCACCACCATATACGTTTAAGGAGTATTACCAAGTCATTATTTAACCATCAATTATCAATAATGTTTGAGAAAAGAAAATATGAGCTACATAGTGGCCAATCATAAGTTGAAGTATGGTTGTTTTTGCCAGTTTACATCTAGTTGAATGTATTATAATGATTCCATCCTGGGATGTAATCTAGGATGATTACGATTACGCAGATACTGGTAGAGGAGTTCAAGGGGGAGTAGCTGATTTAAACTAGAGTTCATTCCCACTCCCCCGGAGAAGCATTTTACAGAGCAGCGGTTCTCAAAGTGTGGAATGTCAGCATCCCCTGGGAACTTGATAGAAATGCAGAATCCCGGGCCCCACCTCAAACCTACTGAATCAAAAGCTAATCCTTGTTTGAGCAAGTGTTCCATGAGATTCTGAAGCACACTGAAGTTTGAAAACCATGTGTATTAGTCCATTTTCACACTGCCATTAAGAAATACCTGAGACTGGGTAAGTTATAAAGGAAGGAGGTGTAATTGACTCACAGCTCCGCATGGCTGGGGAGACCTCAGGAAACTCAGAATAATGGCGGAAGGGGAAACATGCACCTTCTTCATAAGGTGACAGGAGAGAGAGCGAGTAAAGAAGGAACTGTCAAACACTTATAAACCATCAGATCTTGTGAGAACTCACTATCACGAGAACAGCGTGGGGGAAACCAATCTCATGATCCAATCACCTCCCTCCCTCAACACATGGAGATTACAATTTGAGATGAGATTTGGGTGGGAACACAGAGCCAAACCGTGTCACCATGAATATAGATGATATATTAGCAGCAAAGCATGGTGGCAGTTTTGTGAGCTCTTCAGCGGAGGACTTGGGCTCAAAACCTATCTCAGGCGTTGCGAGTGAATCTGTTCAAGGTACTCAAACTATTAAAGGGATGATAACCTTGTAAAGTTGTATCCGTCTGTTTTCACACTGCTATAAAGAAATATCCAAGACTGGGTAATTTAAAAAGGAAAGGGGTTTAATTGAGTCACAGTTCCACATGGCTGGGGAGGCCTCTGGAAACTTACAATCATGGCAGAAAGTTAAGGGGAACCAAGGACCTTCTTTACATGGTGGCAGGAGAGAGAAGTGCCAGCAGGGGAAATGCCAGACGCTTTTAAAACCATCAGATTTCATGAGAACTCGCTCACCATGGTGAGAACAGCATGGAGGAATCTGCCCCCATGATTCAGTAACCTCCCTCCCTTGACACGTGGGGATTATAATTCGAGATAAGATTTGGGTGGGGACACAGAGCCAAACCATATCAGTTGTTGTGAAGATAAGATAATGTATGTTAAATGTAGTGCTGATAGAAAGTGATTAATATATGTTTGCTATTATTTTCGTTGGTGAACAAAAAAATGCAGACTTCCAATAATATGAATTTCTCACAGCCATACAATGTCCATTGAACTATAGTTTTGTTTGGACCCAAAAGAGAGACAGCATTGATGGAGATTATCTTAACTGGAACATTAAGGCCAATTACATTTAAAGTAATTACTGATATTTAGGTACTAATAGCTTCTATCTTACATTAGGCATTCTACTTATTTATTGTTTCTTTTTCTCCTTCTTATTTGTGTTTTATTAATTTTTGTCATTTAAATATTTCCCCCCTACTAGTTCGGAGGTTTTTGCATACTTCTATTTGTTTAGTGGCAATCCTAGAAATTACAACGTGCATATTTTGCTTACTGATGTCTACAGTTAATCATTGCACTTACCCTTTGTCCACAAAATATGAGGATTTATGAACATTTTACCTTCAACTATCTCTGCTAATGAACTATATAGTTGTTTCAGTTATTCAGTGCCCCTTTCCATTAGGCGCATTTATAAAGGCCTCCTCTGGTGACACTTTTTGGAGGGAAAGAGTGTATTTCTTGCCATAATAATCATAAGGCTTTGCCATGTGCTTGGCTTGGACCAGTTGATTGTGAGTAGCAGTCACGTATACCACATTCAGGCAAAGCAGTGGGACCCTCATTTGGTTCAGCCTTTGCTTGATTGCCTCTGCCAGATATGGGTTCGCTCTTATAGCCTGTATCCCAGATTGAAGAAGACACAGAATGAAGAGCTGAGCTGCAACTGGGCCCACCACTGTTGTATAACCTAAGTGAAAAGTGAACTTTCTAATTTTTTTTTTACAAACCACTGAACTTTAAAGGTGGTTTGTTATCAAAGCATAATATAGCTCAGGGTGTGGCAAACATTTTCTGTAAAGGATAAAATAATAAATATTTTAGGCATCATGGGCCACAGACACTCTCTGACACTTGTACTTCTTTGTTTTTGTTTTAACAGACCTTTAAAAATGTAAAATCCATTCTTATCTCAGACTCCATACAAAAATGGACTGAGGTAGTTTCCAATCATTGACCTATCCTACCATGATTGATAAAACACTGAAGGAGAATTTGTATACAGAAAACTGAAGGTGGAAGAGATCAGGCTTCATGCTGGTGACATAAGTGTGTAGACAGTAATGACAGTCATTAGAGAAGAGATTCTCAAAGAGACTGGTTGAAGTGATATGCCTCTCCTGCCTCTCCCAACGTATGTCAGTGCCATCATGAATTTAGTTTGCTCTTCTTTTTTGGTTTCTTAGGGGGTAAAGTTAGATTACTGATTTGAGCTCTTTCTTCTTTTTAACATAGATATTTACAGCTATAAATTTCTCTCTACGCACTGTTTTTACTGCCTCTCATACGTTTTGATATGTTATGTTTCATTTTCATCAGACTCACAACATTTTCTAAGCTCCCTTGTAATATGCTTTTTGACCCATTGGTTGTATATGGCTGTGTTGTTTTATTCCCACATATTTGTAAGTTGTCCAGTTTTCCTTCTATTATTAATTTCTAGTGTTATTCCATTTTGGTTAAAGAAGATACTTTGTATGATTTCAATTTTTTTAAATCTACTGAGACATTTTATGGCCTGCTATATGGTCCATCTTAGAGCATGTTCCATGTGCACTGGAGAAGAATGTGTATTCTGCTGTTATTGAGTCAAGATTCTATATACATTTGTTAGGTCTAATTGATTTATAGTCTTCTTCTATTTTCTTGTTGATCTTCTGTATAGATGTTCTATATGTTGTTGAAGTCTCCAACTATTATTGTAGAACTGTTTACTTCTCCCTCAACTTTGTCAATGTTTGCTTCATGTATTTTGGGGCCTGTGTGTTGTTATGTGTATGTGTGTTTATAATTGTTATTTCTTCTTAAAGAATTGCCTCTTTTATCAATATGTAATATCTTTTTGTGTTTCTTGTAACCATTTTGACTGAAATTCTTTTTTGTGTAATGTTAATATAGCCTCCTGTCTTAGTCTATTTGTGCTGCTATAACAGAATACCATAGGAGGTAATTTGTAAAGAACAGAAATTTATTTTCTCAAAGGTTTTGAGTCTAAGAAGTCAAAGATCAAGTCACCAGCAGGTTCAGTTGTCTGGTGATGGCTACTCTCTTCTTCTAAGATTGTGCCTTGATGCTTTATCCTTTGAAGAAGAGGAATGATGTATCCTCACATGGCAGAAGACAGAAGGGCAAGAGAGATAAACTCCCGCTATCAAGTCCTTTTATAAGGGCACCTAGTCCCATTAATGAGGGCTGACCCCTCATGACTTAATCACCTCTAAAAGGCCACACCTCCCAATACTATTTAACTGGGAATTAAGTTTCAACATAAGTTTTGGAGGGAACAAAAACATTGAAAGCATATCACCATGCCTGCTCTCCTTTGGTTACCATTTCCATGGAATATTGTTATCCTTTCACTTACATCTTTTTCTGTCTTTGGATATAAAGTGAGTCTCTTGTCAACAGCATAGAGTTGGATCATGTATTTTTTTCAACACATTCTGCCAATACATTTACATTTAATCCATTTACATTTAAAATAATTACTGATAAAAGGACTCACTTCTGTGCCATTTTGCTATTTGTTTTCTCTGTGTTTTATACCATTTATATTTCTTACTTCCTCCATCTCTGCCTTCTTTTGTGTTTTGTTTTGTTTCTTTATAGTGTATCTTTTCGGTTCCCTTCTCATTTCCTTTTCGTGTATATTTTTATACATATTTTCTTAGTGGATATCATGCAGATAACAATTAAAATCCCAAATTTATAGCAATTTCGTTTGAATTGACACCAACTTAGCTTAAATTGCTTTTAAATAACCTCTACTCCTATACAGCTCCATTCCCCTTGATTTTGTTATTGTGACAAATTACATTTTATGTATTATATGGCCATTAACATGGTTTTATAATTACTTGTTTACATATTTATCTTTTAAATCAAATAGGTAGTAAAAAGAGGAGTTACAAACCAAAAATACAATAATGCTAGCTTTTATATTTATCTACATTGCTACCTTCAGCAATTCATTCTGTTTTCACTTCCTTTTTTTTTGAGACACAGTCTTGCTCTGTCACCCAGGCTGGAGTACAGTGGTGTGATCTCAGCTCATAGCAACCTCCACGTTCTGGGTTCAACCAGTTCTCCTGCCTCAGCCTCCTGAGTAGCTGGGGTTACAGGTGTGCACCCCTATGACCAGTTAATTTTTGTATTTTTAGTAGAGATGGGGTTTCACCATGTTGGCCAGGCTGGTCTTGAACTCCTAATCTTGGGTGATCTGCCTCCCTTGGCCTCCCGAAGTGCTGAGATTACAGGCGTGAGCCACACCTTGCCCAGCCTCTTTCATTTCTGACTCAAGGATCTCTTTCTGCACTTTTTGTAGGGAAGGTCTACTAATAATAAATTTCCTTAGCTTTTGTTTATTGGGAATGCCTTAATTCCTCCTTTCTTTTCTCTTTCTGTTTTTTTTTTTTTCTTCAGAAATGGTATATTACTATATTGCCCAGGCTGGAGTGCAATGGCTATTCACAGGCATGATCACAGCACCATACGGCCTGAAACTCCTGGCTTCAAGTGATCTTCCTATCTCAGCCTCTTGAGTAGCTGGGATTACAGGCATATGCCACTGCACTCAGCTCTGCTTCATTTTTGAATGTCAGTTTTGACAGATATAGAATTCTCAGTTGACAAGATTTTTTTCTTTTGGCACTTTAAAAATGTCATCCCACTGTCTTCTGGCCTTCATGATTTTTGATGAAAAATCTGCTAGATCAATGCTCTCTTGTATGTCATGAGTTGTTTTGTCATGCATTTTTGAAGATTATCTCTTTGTCTTTGTCTTTCAACAATTTCATTATGTGTCTCTGTGTGGTTCTGTTTACAGTTATCCTTCTGGAATTTTCTGAGATTCTCAAATATGTGGTTTTATGTCTTTTATCAAATTTGGGAAGTTTTCAGCCATTATTTCTTCTCTGCCACTTTCTCTTCTCTCCTGGGATATTCATTATGAGTATATGAAAATGCTTGATGGTGTGCTACAGGCTTCTTAGGTATTATTTTTCTTCATTTTTTTTCCTTTTTGTTTCTCCGACTGGGTAGTTTAAGTTGATCTATCTTCAAATTTCCTGGTTCATTCTTCTGCCTGCTCAGCTATGCTACTGAAACACTCTAGTGGGTTTTTCACATCAGTTATTGTATTTTTCAGCTCCAGAATTCTGTTTGGTTCCTTTTTATAATATCTATTTCTTTTCTTTACTGATTTTTATTTTTTCATACATGGTTCTTCTGGATTTATTTAGCTCATTGTTGACAGTTTTCTTTAGTTTTTCTAGTATATTTAAGACAGTTGACTTAAAGTCTTTTTCTACTAAGTACAGCGTCTGTGCTTCCTCAGGGACCCACTTTCTACTGAGCAGATTTTAGCTATGGTTCTCTCTCAGATTTTCTTGTCTCTCCAGATTTCCAGGTGGCAGTTTTCCCTGTCACCTCAATCCTCTCATGAGTCCAAGAAAAGTAACTGATTTTCAGTGTGCTTAGTTTTTCTATTGTAAGAATGAAAATGGTAACTTCTAGGTTCCTTATGGGGCTGAAGTTGGATTTTTTTCCTTTTTTTTTTGTTTCTTTGTTTTAATTTCCTTGTCTTCCTGTTATTTAAAAATACTGTGAATTTCATTTTCATTTATTAAATTATTTGGGGTGCATCCTTTTATATCACCTTTTCTAGTTGTTTCTCTAATTATTACATTATATATACATAACATGATGATATGGTTTCGCTGTGTCACCACCCAAATCTCAACTTGAATCGTATCTCCCAGAATTCCCACGTGTTGTGGGAGGGACCTAGGGGTAGGTAATTGAATCATGCAGGATGGTCTTTTGCATGCTATTCTCATGTTAGTGAATAAGTCTCATGAGATCTGATGGGTTTATCAGGGGTTTCCACCTTTGCTTCTTCCTCATTTCTCTTGTCGTCACCATGTAAGAAGTGCCTTTTACCTCCCACCATGATTCTGAGGCCTCCCCCGTCATGTGGAGCTGTAAGTCTAATTAAACCTCTTTTTGTTCCCAATTTTGGGTATGTCTTTATTTTGGGCAGTATGAAAACAAACCAATAAAGATGGTATATGTAATATATAATATATATAATATATCTTACACACACACACACACCAAGTTTTCTAATATTTTGTATTTGATACTTTGGCATCTTATTCCTGGATGGACTGCTCCTCTTAGGGCTAATAAATTCCAAGAAATAGAAAAATGACTGGTCTGTGAATGCACCTTTCATATACAAACTAACCAATCTAAAGCTCAAATTCCCAGTGATCTCCTTTATCTAGTACTTACATCTGGGCTACTATCCATCTGCCATAATCACTTCAGGGCCAGGTACCAGACAAATCAGGGCACTACACCCTAAAGCCCACTGAAATTATTCAAACTAGCCAACCCTAACCCTGTTTATCCTGTCTTGCCTTGACTTTCCAACAAAGAAAACACAAGAGTCTCTTGCCCACATTTTCCCCTTGCTCCCTCTGCCTCCTGTCCAACACTGGTGCTTCCCTGTATGGCCTCCCTGTGTCATGTCATGCCTCCTGTTTCTAGGAATCTATGAGTATAAAACTTTTGCCTTCATAAAAGTCATTTTCATGTCTGTGTGTCTTGCCACACCTGATTAAAACAAATCCCAGTACCACAAAAACAGTCTACTAGTGTGACTTCACCATATAGTATGAAGTTAGAAAACCTACCTCTCTTTTACATCCCATTCCTATTTATATTCTCATTGTCTTGAGTATTTCATCTGCACACATTTAGTGACATCCAGACATTATTATAACTTTTGCTTCAGCCATCAAACATAATTTAGAAAACTTAATAGGAGAAGGAAAATGTTTTGAAATTACCCTTACATTTACTCTATTATTATTTCTTTCTGATATGCCAAAAAAATGTTCTTCTATTGTTATTTCTTTCTATTTAGAGAACTCCCTTCAGCCAATATTTCAGGGTAGTTCTTTTGGCAACAAATCCTACTAGTTTTTCTTTATCTAATACTATCTTAATTTCCCCTTCATTCCCAAATGATATTTTTGCTGGATGTAGGATTTTGGGTTGGCAGCTCTTTCAGCACTTGAGAAATGTGCCACTTCCTTCTGTCTCATAATTTTTAGTAAGAAATCTGCAGTCATTCAAATTCTTTTTCTTCTATAGATAGGCAGTCATTTATTTCTTGCTGCTTTCAAGATTTTTGTCTTTAGTTTTCAGAAAATTGGCTATGTCTTGGTTTATGATTATTTGGGTTTATACTGTTTTATATTTATTCAGCTTGTTGAATCTATAGTTTATGTCTTTTGCCAAATCTGGGGAGTTTCCATTCACCATTTCCTCAGGTGCTTTTGCGGTCTTGCCCTCTTTCCCCTCTCCTTCTAGGAGTCCTATGACACAAACGTTTGAGCTTTTGTTATAATCTTACAGGAGTAAGGCTCTAATCATTCTTCTTCCAGCCTACTTTACCTCTCTTGTTAAAAGTGGATAATTTCTATTGTTCTACCTTGAAGTTCACAGATTCTTTCTTGTTTCCTTCATTCTGATTTTGAGCCTGTTTATTAAGTTTTACATTTTAGTTGTATTTTTCAGTGCTTAATTTCCCATTTGGTTCTTTTTCATATGTTTTATTTCTTTAGTAAGATGTTTGATTTTTTCATTTGTTTCAAGCATGCTCATAATTGCTCATGGAAGCAATTTTTTTATTATACTTTAAGTTCTGGGGTACATGTGCAGAACATGCAGGTTTGTTACATAGGTATACATGTGCCATGGTGGTTTGCTGCACCCATCAATCTGTCATCTACATTAGGTATTTCTCCTAATGCTATCCCTCCCCCAGCCCCCAACCCCATGACAGGCCCTGGTGTGTGATGTTCCCCTCCCTGAGTCCATGTGTCCCCATTGTTCAACTCCCACTTATGAATGAGAACATGTGGTGTTTGGTTTTCTGTTCTTGTGTTAGTTTGCTGAGAATGATGGTTTCTAGCTTCATCCATGGACCCGCAAATGACATGAACTCACCCTTTTTTCTGATTGCATAGTATTCTGTGGTGTATATGTGCCACATTTTCTTTATCCAGTCTATCATTGATGGGTATTTGGGTTGGTTCCAGGTCTTTGCTATTGTGAACAGTGCCACAATAAACATACATGTGCATGTGTCTTTATAGTAAAATGATTTATAATCCTTTGGGTATATATCCAGTGATGAGATTGCTGGATCAAATGGTGTTTCTAGTTCTAGATCCTTGAGGAATTGCCACACTGACTATGGAAGCATTTTTATAATGGCTGCTGTAAAGGTTTGTGTAAGATCATTCCAATATTTCTGTTACCTTGACTTTTATGTGTATTTTCTTTTTTATTCAAGTTTAGATTCCCTTGTTCTTTGTATGATGTACTAGTGATGCTTCTATTTAAATCTGGACATTTTGAGTATTATGTCATGAGATTTTGAATTTTTATAAGACTTCTGTTTTAGGTGATCATCTCTGACGCTATATTGGAAAGAGAAGAGGAGAAGGATAGTCCTGCTGCACTACTTCTAGGCAGAGTAGAAGTCCAGTTTCCCCACTGGGACTCTATTAACACCCAAAGGGGTGAGGGTCTCCCTCATTACTGCTGGCAAGAGGTGGGAGCTCCCACTCCCTGAAAGGTCTCTGCTGATATTACCCTGACTGGGAAAGCTGGGAGTGCCTTGTTCCTGCCCTCTACTGACACCACTTGGGTGGGGTGGGCAGGGGTGAACCTTCTCAGTCTCTACTAGGTCTCCTTTGACACTACCTCTATGTGTAGGGGAAGATAGCATCATTACTGCTAGGTAGAGATAGAACTCAGTCTCCTCACTGATGCTGTGAGTATGGGATGTCTTCATCAACATCCAATAGGAATAAAGTCCCAGTTTTCTACTTAGCTTGCTCTAACACCACCCTACAGCAGGAGCTTAGAGCACCTCGCTACAGCATGACAAGGGTGGAAGTCTAGGCTCCCCGCTCTGCCTTTTCTGGTGTAGGCGGAAGTGGGGCCACTGTTCTTTCTGTGGTTTTTGGCTGGAGTACAGCAGTTATTGCCTAAAAGGTTTTGGTAATGTGAGGCTGCTTTTTCCTTTTCCTTTGGCTTGAGAGAGCAGGCTTTTGGGGGACCTTTTCTTGTCTGCATTCATTGGTGCTTCTGAGTTGCCATCTTCTTTAGATCCAAGTCTGGGATATGTGATACAAAAAAAAAAAAAAAATCCATGAAACTTACCTCTGTTTTATTCCTTTAGTCACCAAGTTTCTAGGTGTCTGCCTCTTCTCTCTACTTCTCAGAGTCTTACATTTAGTTTTATATATAATATGGAGGGTTTTTAGCTGTACTTAAGCGGAGGAATAGGGAAAAGTACATATTCTATTTCCCCAAAGCAAAAGTAATTATCTCATTTTTTACATGTAAATCACTTACTCTTTAGAATTCATCCTTCTAAGTAGACAATATGAGTCCAACTTTAGTTTATTCCAGATGGCCACCTAGTTATACAGAATTCACTTATGAGAAGTTTGTATTTTCCTCATTGGTTCAAGATACTTTTTAACACTTACAGATTTCTATATTTGAATGTATTTCTGGACTTTCTATTCATTTTCATTGAGATGTCTATTCATGCACTGGTACCATACTTTTAAATATTGGGTAATTATAATATTTATAATGTGTTTTGAATCTTATAGACAGCCTTCTTAATTTCTTGAATCAATTTCAGTAGCTCCAGAAAAACACTATTCACTGTCTTTGGATACATTAATTTAAGAAGATTTGAAATATTTTGATGATGAATCTTCTTTCTTTCTCTTTTATCACTTTTAATAAGTGTATTTTCTTTCCAAAATTTGCTTTCTCAACTGACATTACCTGCCTCAGCCATAATCTATTCTAGTTTTGTTTCCTGGTATCAAATATTTTGCTTTTCCATTTTGTTCACTCTGAGGACAGTGCTGACCTTACAGGTATAGCTTTAGAAGGTTGGGTCTGTTTTCTCTGTTATATAAGTGTACTTTTAAATTTAAAATTCAGAGTTTATTTTTCAAATAAATGTTTATTCTTCCCATTAAATGTAAAGAGACTTCTCTCCTTGAAAGCCTAGCTTGTGTTTTATAAATTTAGTTTGAAATCTTAGAGAAGTATTTGTCATTCAAATAGCTATTAATCAATCGAGAAATAATTTTTTGAAAGCAGAGGCTGTGTGTTATTCACTGTTTTCTCTCTACCAGGGACAGTACCCAGAAATTCCATAAATATTTTAGGAAATGAGTTGAATATTAATATATGTACAAAGTAAATGATGAATTCATATAGATAATAAACACAAGCAGAGATAAAGAAGAGAGAGGCCATTTCAAGCAGCAATTTTTGTGGTGAAATTTTACCAACAAGGTGGATTTGAGCTCTGCTTTAAAGAATGAGTTAAAGTTATAGAGGCAAAGACGAATAGGAAGATAACTTTATTTGAATGTAGTGTGAGTAAAGGTACAAACACAGAAATGTACTAGACATTTTGAAACCATTAGTAGTCAGAAATAGGCTTATGAAGACAAATAATTGAAAATAAAGCCATGAATTCATGTTGCAGCAAACCAGAGAGTTGTATTTTATTCTGTGTGCAATGAGGATCTACTGTAGGCTTTTAGTGTCTGCTTCTTTAATGCATAGACACTATAGGAACTTTATTCTTTGTATGTTTAAAGGTACTTTATTCTAAAAAGATTGTAACAAACATAAAAAATAAATTTCAAATTGGCAGTTACATTTGGAACCAGCTTTTATTTCATTGCTGCGCTAGTATTTAAAAAAAATGTAGTTTTTTGGTCTTATTGGATTCTCTTATGGATAATGTCCTGTGGAAACAAAATAAACAAAAAAAGCAATGTAAAATTTAAAAAGACCACCCTCATGAATATGTATACGCAAACATATTAAAGGCTGAACAAAGTCTGTTCAATATTCTTTCCTAAAGTTAATATATTATTACTATTATTTAATCACATAGAGATTTATTTTTCTCATATAACAAGAAATCTGGAGAAAGATAGTGGAAAACCAGAATGGATTTCTACAATGCTGTCAGGGACCCAAAAGCTTTCTATCTTTCTGCTGTGCCAATATTAGTAGAAATCTTTCTGTCCTTCTATATCCATTCTCTTCTTCCACTAGTAGTATAATTTTTTAGTGGTAAGTTTAATATTTTATATATATATATTTAATTTCAGTAGCTTTAGAGTATAAGTGGTTTTTGATTACATGGATGAATTATATAGTGGTGAAGTCTGGGGTTTGATTGTACCCATCACCTGAATAGTGTACACTGTACTCAACAGGTAATTCTTCATCCCTCACCTCCCTCCCATCCTCCTCCCTTCTGAGACCTCAATGTCCATTATACCAGTATTTCTTTGCATACCCATAGCTCACTTCCCACTTAAAAGTGAGAAGAATATGCAGTATTTGGTTTTCTGTTTCTAAGTTACCTCACTTAGAACAATGGCCTCCAGTTCCATCCAAGTTGTTGCAGAAGACATTATTTTGTTCTTTTTTATGACTGAGTAGTATTCAATGGTATACATATATATCACATTTTCCTTTTTTTTTTTTTTTTTTTTTTTGAGACAGAGTCTCACTCTGTCACCCAGGCTGGAGTGCAGTGGCGCAATCTCGGCTCACTGCAACCTCTGCCTCTGGTTTCAAGCAATTCTCCTGTCTAAGCTTCCCGAGTAGCTGGGACTACAGGTGCATGCCACAACACCTGGCTAATTTTTGTATTTTAATAGAGACAGGGTTTCACCATGTTGGCCAGGATGATCTCGAACTCCTGACCTCAGGTGATCCACCCACCTTGGCCTCCCAAAGTGCTAGGATTACAGGCGTGAGCCACCATGCCCGGCCATATATCACATTTTCTTTATCCACTCAGTGGTTGATGGGCATTTAGTATGGAACCAACATACTAAAGGTGATGTATTATTAAAGAAGTAATAACCTTTTTAATTATTTGAAAATTAACCAAGCTCTCCACTCTACTTAGAACAATTTTTGAGAGACAGCATAAATTGGTGGTTAGAATCTTGGACTATTTCTCTGACTGGGTCCAAACCCCATCTCTGCCATGTATTAGCCGTACAATCATGAATAAAGTATTTAAATTGTTTAACAGCAACTACTCATCCAAGAAAATGGCATTAGTAATTGTGTTAGTTTTATATTACTGAACAATACATAAATTATCACAAACTAGTAGCTTAATGGAATACATATTTATTATCTTACAAATTTTGTGGATCATGGGCCTGGCCAAGATTTAGCTGGGTGCCCATCTTATGGCTTCAAAAGCCTGCAGTCAAGGTGTAGGTCAGAGCTGCAGCCTTATCTGAGGCTCAACTGGGAAGTCATCTATGTTTGTTAGCAGAATTCAGTTTCTTGTAGTTGTAAAGCTAAGGACTGCGGTTTTTGTTTTGTTTTGTTTTTGCTTTTGCTGCCTATCACAAGATCACCCTCAGTTCCTTACCCAAAATAGGCAGCTCAAAACAAGGTACCTTACTTCTTCAAAGCCAGGAAAAGAGTGAGAGAAAAATCCACCAGGGTAGACACTAAAGTCTTATATGACATAATTGTGTACACAAAATTACATATATCTCATCAATTTTGTCTTAGTTCATTGGTTAGAAGCAAGTCCCAGATCCTACCTACACTCCAAGAGAAGGAATCACACAAGGCAAGAGTGGTGGGGGGCACCTACAGGAGCCTTTCTGCCACACCAGTGATAGCTACTGGGTTTTTAGGAAAGGAAAATATCATCAGTACTTCCATCTCCCTGCATGTATTCTAAGCCAGTTTCTTTTTCTTTTTGAGACGGAGTCTTACTCTGTTGCCCAGGCTGGAGTGCAGTGGCACAATCTCAGCTCATAGCAACCTCCACCTCCCGGGTTCAAGCAATTCTCTTGCCTCAGCCTCCCGAGTAGCTGGGATTACAGGCATCTGCCACCACGCCTGGCTAATTTTGTATTTTTAGTAGAGATGGGGTTTCGCCACGTTGGCCACGCTGGTCTCGAACTCCCGACCTCAGGTGAGCCACCCATCTCGGCCTTTCAAAGTGTTGGGATTACAGGCGTGAGCCACCGCGCAAGCCCAGTTTCTTATTTCCACAAGATATAATAGTTAGAAGTGCTGCGAGTAAAATATCATCTTAGTTAAGGACAAGCTTCAAGACTTAACTCTTCAGCCAAAGGGTTTTTCAATATTCCTTTACCACCCCACCGCCCCACCATCACCATAAGTAAATTTTCCCAGAAACAGAACTGGATATGAGCAGGTCATCATGGCAGTCACTAGTCACTTAAAGTGAGGCAGAGCAAGAAAATATGGATTTTGGCGTTTTTACCCATCAGGTGTTTTGATGTTTCAACCCATTAGCATTGTGGCATTTCAACCCATCAGGCTTACCCATCAGGCCTAAAGTTAATAGTGGTTGTGGCTATCTCCTCAAGAGCAAGATCAGTCATTTTTCAGGAACTTCTGCTAACATCTTCATGAATTTTGTTCCCTCATACCAACCATTGCTTTTTTGTATATCTTCCTGGGACCACTTGCAGGCAGTTCAGCTTTTGTCTTAAATTGGGTCAACTCTAAGGCCATTCTATAATCTAAACTAAAAATACATTCATTTTCATTTTCCAACTAAAATTTTGCCCATATATATAATGTGTTTAAATGACAGAATAAAGATACTATAATAATACAAGGTCAATAATTTTTGTAAAGCCTCAAGATTGCATAATACAGGTTCCTTTATATTATTTTATTTCTGGAGAAATAAAGTAAAAAAAAGTTATGTTCCTATTTTTCCTATAAGCTAAAGTTAAAGGCCCAAATTCTTTAATACAAAGAAATTAAAAGGCTGTAGGTCTTTCTTCCTCAATCCCTTATTTTGCATAGTGTTTGCCAATTGTTTAAAAATCAGTCTCCTAGATACTTTAGAGGTTCATTCGGCTCCTTTAGCATGAGTTGTTGCTAGAAGAAATAAATGTAAGTTATTTGGGGAAAGTAGAAAATTGAAGAAATAATATTTGAAAACTTGCTAAGGTTGGTAAACTTTCCGTACCCACAAATCAATGAGTCCCAAGCAAAAGAAACTTAAAGAAAAGCACACAAAGATGCATTATAATAAAACTGCTAAAATCCATTATAAAGAGAAAATATTAAAAGTAGTTGAAGAACACATTACATTTAAAGGCACAAAGATAAGAATGATAGCAGACTTTTGAGATTAGGCAGGTCAGAAGACAATGGAATGGCATCTTCAAAGTACTGAAAGAAAAAGAAAAATCTGTCAGGCTGTAAATCTATGCCTAGCAAACATATATTTCAAAAATGAAAGAGAAAATAAAAATTTCATTAACAAGCAAAATTGAGAAAATTCATTATCAGAGGAATAAACTTCAAAAAATTAAAGAAATGTTCCAAGAAGAAAGAAAATAACCATATGGAAATTTATACTACACAAAAATTTAAAGCTGATTAGAAATAGTAAATATATCAGGTAAATTATTTTCTCATTTGCTAATCTCCTTAAAAAATAACAACTGGTTTTAAAAAATAATGACGTATTAAGGAGTACATAATATAGATAGATAGATAGATAGATACAAATGTGTGAAAACAATAGTGCAAAGACAGAAGGAAAAAGTATTTTATGCTCTACACAAAGTTGTGCAATATTATTTGAAAATAGACAATGATGGCCAGGAGCAGTGGCTCACGCCTGTAATCCCAGCACTTTGGGAGGAGGAGGTGGGTGAATCACCTGAGGTCAGGCGGTTGAGACCAGGCTGACCAACATGGTGAAATCCCGCCTCTACTAAAAATACAAAAAAATTAGCTGGACATGGTGGCAAGCGCCTTAATCCCAGCTACTCAGGAGGCTGAGGCAGGAGAATAGCTTGAACCCAGGAGGCAGAGGTTGCAGTGAGCCAAGATCCGCGTCATTGCATGCCAGCCTGGGCAACAGAGTGAGACTCCATCTCAAAAAAAAAGAAAATAGACAATGATAAGTTAAAGCTGTTTATTGTAAACCCTAAAGCAACAGTACAAAACTAAACAAAACAAAGAGGTATAGCCAATAAGCCAATACTGGGGATAAATTGAATCATAAAAAAAAATTAACACTCAACTAACAAAAAGTAAATCAATAAAAGAGAGAGAGAGAGGAACAAACAATAATTTAAATTAAAAGAAACTAGAAAGATGATAAATTTAATCTAATTAATGATAATTAAACATAAGTTGTCTAAACCTCTCCTACCCAATATGATAACCACTAGATACATGTGATTATTGAATATCTCATAAACGATTGGTCTAAATTACTGAATTTTGAAGACTTCACACAAAAAATAATGCAAAACATCTAATCAATGATTTTATATTGATTACTTATTGAAATATTTTATATGTATTGGGTTAAATAAAATATATACTTCAAATTCAATTTCCTTGCTTTTTACTTTTTTAAAGTGAATGCTCAGAATTTTAAATGTGCATATGTGGCTCACATTATATATATTTGTGACAGCTCTGGTTTAAATATTCCAGTTCAATTGCAGTTGCCAGATGGGATGGAAAGCAATATCCAGCTATATGCTGTGTACAAAAAGCCAGCTTTGAATGTAAAGACATGGGGTAAAAGAGAAGATGTTTTTAAAGTTATGCTATTAGGTTGGTGCAAAAGTAACTGCTGATGCAAAAGTAATTGCAGATTTTGTCATCAAAAGTAATTACTTTTTCATCAACCTAAGAGTAGACATAGCCTTAATCCAAGATGTGAACCCCAAAATTATATGTACTGTTTCTTTCCAGATATCTTTAGACCCTTCATGGTTTTAGATGTCTGAAATACAAAGTAACTTCCAAGTGTAAACATTACACTAAAGGTCAGCAAATACAATACAACACACCAAGAGTCAGGAAAGTTTTGTAGTCGGCAAACTTTATTCTTTGGTGTCTTCCCAATTCCCTGTTGCTGTCTTCACGGGAATGATATTGAGGATGCTTTTCATTTCATGAACTCTCTACTGTCAGCTTTTCTCTCTTCCTGCTCTCCTGTAATTGTGAACTAAATCCAGATAAAAGAAAGGTTTGAATTATTACCCACAGCCAATGACATATTTTACTAAGGAAATTTAAAATGTGTGTAGAAAAAATAAACTTCGGTATCAAGTGAATAAATCCAATCTTTCAATCACTAGAGGTTGAAGTACAGACTCCCTGAAAGGCCATATTTGGGAACAAGAGGGCTCCCCATGCCATTCAAACAAGGCCATAGAGTTTAACTGATGAGAAAGTTAATGCCATGTCACTGTCATCTACAAATGCTTACCACTCAGTTCATAAAAGATTATTTTACTAGATTCCGTTCTCTGGACTGGTCACAACACATCTATAGTAGCTTTTTGAAGGACATTGAAAAACAGAAGTATGTCCAGAGGAAGGCCATCAGGAATGTAGTGGGACAGAAAGTGATTTCCATCAAGGAATACGGAAAAAGTTGGGAATGGTTAGCCTGGAAAAGTCTCAGGAGGAAAATAATACTCCTCAAAAATGTAATGGATAATCACAGAAATGAGAAAAGATTTATGCTGTTGTTTCAGAAAAGGCTGATGAGAATAAGATGTTGAAGAGGCAGCTTTGAGTTGTCCATCAATGCAGTGAGGGAATGGAATGGGATCTGCCTCACCGAAGCATTCAGATAGCAGTGAATGAAGGAGAACCTGTCAGGGATGATAAAGAAGTAACGTGTGACTTGGGGAAATGTGTAACAAGATGCCTTCTAAGATTTCCTTCAACAGTTATAATGCTGTGAGTTCATGTCCTGTATGTTAATTTTGCCCCTAGAAGCAGCCACATTTTATTGAGAAAAAATGCATTTTTCACATTTATGCAAAACAAATTACTTTATTTTCAAATGTTACATGATACAGTTCTGCATCACTTAACAACGGGGATACATTCTGAGAAATATGCCATTAGGTGATTTTGTCATTGTGTAGACATCATACATAGAGTGTACTTACACAAACCTAGATGGTATAGCCCACTATGGGCAATGGGGAATAGCCTGCTGCTCCTAGACTGCAAACCTGTTCAGGCTGTTACTGCATTGAATACTGTGAGCAACCGTAAGGCAATGGTAAATATTTGTGTATCTAAACATACTCAAACATAGAAAAGGGGCAGTGAAAATATGACATTATAATCTTATGGGACCACTATCACATATGTGGTCCATAGACCAAAACATCATTATGAGGCACATGACTGTATATAGAATGCATTTCTCCTATTTGTGTTTTAACATACTCTTCCTCTTTACAGGGTAGTCAACTGGACTTCTGCATAAGAATAAAAGATATTGTAATAAGTACTAAGACTTGTAGTCCATGCTTTCGTTGGGTGTGATCTTCAAGTTATGCAAATAGTATTATCTCAACATTTTAAAATAGAAGTAATGCTTATAATTCTAATTCTTTAATAATCTCTTTTATGAGGAGGAAATAGGTCCCTTACTCTTCTGTGAATTAGCATATGCAGGCCATTGTAATACCAACTTCACTCCTGCCAGAAATATAGAAAACATCAGAGAGATGTCAAAATAATAGGAGTTAAGGCCACAGACAATTTTGACAACTTGTATCAGACAATATATTCGGTATCATATCTATTAGTGAACTGCTATATAACCTAATTATAAGATAAAGTAGACAAAATCAGGTTAAGTTATTGATTACTGATTTGACATTAATAAAGAAAATGCTGGCTATCACCATGGATGGTGGCTTTCCTCAGTAGTCTAGCAAACATTGTATATTTGACTGAATAGTGTTAGGACAGGAAGACTTTCCCTTGATTTTTTTAATACAATGTTTTCCATATAAAAATGTTTTCTTGGGCTGGGCATGGTGGCTCACATCTGTAATCCCAACACTTTGGGAGGCCAGGAAAGCGTATTACTTGAGCCAGCCTGGGCAACATGGCAAAACTCTGTCTCCACAAAAAAAAAAAAAAAAAAAAGAAAGAAAGAAAAGAAAAATTAGCTGGGCATGGTGGTGTGCACCTGTAGTCCCAGCTACTCGGGAGGCTGAGTGGGAGGATCACCTGATCCTGGGGAGGTTGAGGCTGCAGTGAGCCATGATAGCGCCACTGCACTCCAGCCTGGGTGACAGAGCAAGAACCTGTCTCAAATTAAAATAATTAAAAATGTTTTCTTGGTTTGTGTAGACCTTGAGGTAAAAGTCTCCGAAGGAATCTAAGTGTTTAAATAAATAGTATTCATATTATTTAAAAATAGGTCTTCCAAGTATGTAGCAAGTTGTTATATTTTAATTGCTTGCATTGTTCTTGCACCCAGAAGAATAAATAAGCTTTCCTCTATCTGGCAAGAAAAACATTGTATTGAAATAAAATGCAAATACAGAGTTCTGATTTCATCATGACGTTATAATCTCATTATGTCTGTGTGAATACATATTTACTCATCTGTCAATTTCACAATCTCTAGAAGCTGTTAGTAAAACTTGCTCTCTTAGCTGTGGGCTGAGTCTTATCTTTTTAGCTGAGAGATAAGACACGTTATAAAAATCTGTGAATACATACTGTTCATGGCAGACTGCTAACAGTTCCTTAAAATTTGATCTTCCTTTCTTCCATATTAATTCAGTTTAAGCTGAGCCATGGCCACCAAGCTAGAGACTGTGTTTCCCAGCTTCCCATAAGTGAATAACTCCCATAGGGCTGGCTTCTCACGGATGAATTCTTTAAGCAGGCTGTTTTCTGATGCCTGGCAATGAAGTAAAGAGGACTCTGAGGAAATGACGTTTCTGTGTCCTTCTCTTGCTTGATAGATCTAGAGTATGTATTTAGTCTCTTTTAAACTAGTGCTGTGAGATTATATGCTCAATTTTCCTAAACAATATTTTAGATTGCAGGACATGAATGAAAGTGATATATGCTTTTCTGTGTCACTTGCTTTAAATAAAAAAAAAAATCATTGGCCCTCCACACACCACGGGCTAACACAGGAAAAACGCAGTGACTCAACTCCCCCACACAGATGAAATGATATCCTTGGGATGGTGAAGCAATAAAATGGAAGCAATGACCTAGGTCTCTGAGTGACCATGTGGAACAAAGTCACCCCAGTAGCAAGGATCTCTGATGAGCACTAGGGTTTAATATTTGCCAATCCTTTGCCTTTTCAAACAATAGAGTAGGCAGGAGCTTCATGTCCGCACAATGGCTACTATCAATAGAAGATAGAGAAACAGTTCTCTTGTTTGGTCAACTATCAGTACAACTCTCAGCCATGTGCTGAATGTAACCATAGTAGTTTACTTCAGCATTACCACTGAAATTAGAGCTACTCGTGTGAATGATTTAGAATGTTAAGGTGCAGTCATTCTTCATTCAGCAGACTACTTGCAGAATCCAAAGACTTAGGGGAAAACAAGTGGCTTCATTTGATATATCATTATCTCCCACAAAGGCATATATTTTTAAAAACTGCTATTCAAAAACTTATAATAAAACGAATGTTGAAGTCAGAAATCAGAATCCCTGAATAAAATATCCCATTTTTACTAGTTGGTCAACTATGGACATATCTACTCGTCTTTATGAGCTCTAAAGTCCTCATGGGAATATGCTGACCCCTATCTCTTCGCAGACTTGAAATGCTCACCTGAAATAATTTGACCACAAATATATTTCCCTAGAAGATAAAGCAACTTACTGCAGTACATACACAAAGAACAGAGTGGGGTAGGGGGCAGTTTTTCATCCATTAGGGAGGAATATTTTATCACTGACATTGTTTAGAATTGCTAATGCATTGTGATAATAAAAAGCAAACTGCCTTTTAATCGGTTTTATTATTGTTTTTAAATTCTCTGCAGTTGATTATCTCCCTACTGCCTGTACCAGGGAGTTTCACTCCCAACAATCCACCTATCCCATGCCACTGACACACCTGATTGGATTTTGCACAACTGTTTTTCAGAATAGCTCAAACCTCTGAAAAGCCAGGATTCAACTTTTAGTGGCATTTGATAAAGCAAATTAAATGAAACATCATTAATAAATACTAATAAAATAAATTATTCTCTGCAGATCCCTTTAGCAGACACTGTCAGTGGCACGCCAATATATCCCTAGCCATTTACCATTTCCATGCATACCAGGCCAATTTTCAATTGCCCTTTATTCTCCCAGCCCCAGAAGTGGTAGATGATTCCTGCAGTTACTATTTTTGCATTACCTTTTTAGTCCTCTAATATCTGTTTAATCAATTCTCCATGTTAAATTATTTTTCTTAAGATAACTGGTGCCATCTCTGTTTTCCTGAGTGGACCTTGATTGATACAGCATCAAAACTGTGAATCAAAAAAATTCAAGTCATTTAAAAGACAGACTTTTATATTCATGGTTAAAAGGAATTAGGAAAGATGTATCATTGTCTCTCACAAATGCATAACTTTTTAAAAAATTATTTTTCAAAAACTTATAAAGAATATTGAACTCAGATATCCGACTTCTTGAATAAAATATCTCAATTTTACTAGTTGATCAACCATGGATATATCAACTAGCCCTTCTGGGCTCTGCAGTCCTCATGGGGATATAAGGACCCCTACCTCTTCACAGACTTGAGATGCTCACCTGAGATAACAGATGTTAAATTGCTTTGTAAACTATAATTTGTTTTGACACAGAAGTTATTCATTATTTGCTAATAGTTACACCTCTGAGAATTAAGAATATTCAAGTCACAGCATGCAGAACAGTCCAGCAATGATAGATCTGAAGATTGTAAAGAATTTAAAGACCTCCACTGTTCCAAGGATTCTATCCTAGCTGAGGAAGAACCTGAGTTCCCTTCTACTTCTATCTCTGCAGTTCCGTCTGACTTAGCTGACTTGAGAAGCTGTGATGGCCAAGCTTTGCCCTCCCAGGACGCCGAGGTTGCTTTATCTCTCAGTTGTGGCCATTCCAGAGGACTCTTTAGTCATATGCAGAAACATGACATTTTAGATACCCTGTGTAGGACCATCTGGCAAAGGAAACCAAGCTGCTTCTTGACATTAGGTGTGGCATGTCTAGTTTTAAGTCCCTCACTCCCCACCCCCATGCTGTTTGTACAAGTTTTGCTTACTTATTTTTGTGCTTCAGTTTGTCCAGTGCTCTCTGCTTGAATGGCAAGATAGATTTATAGGCTTAATTCTTGGTCAGGCAGAACTCCAGATGAAAAAAACTTGCATCTTCAGTACACTTCCTAAAGGACAATCAGATAATGGATATGTTTTATGTAATTAAGAGTTCACTGTAGTGGCTTTCATTTAATATGGCTGTCTGGGAAGAACAGGGTTCCCTAGCCCTGTACAATGTAATTTAAACTTACAACATTTTTACTGTGTATAATATGGTGTCCTCTGTGCCAGTTTTGTACCTCATAGAGGCAGATTGCTTCCTATCGCTATGGTTCTTATTATCAAAATTAAGTTTACTTGTATACGGAACAACCACAAGAAATTTGATTCTGTAAAGAATCCTCTTTAGCTGTGGCCTGGCAGTTTGTAAATGGTGCTTTATTTAACAGACTACCTGTGGAGGAAATATGGTTAAAATATATATATATAAAAAACTGAAATTTTAAAGAATATTTTATTTTAAAGTTTTATATTAATTTTATGTAAATAATTGATTTTTGAAGGCTCTTTAGACATAGCAAAACACTTATTTCCTTATCATTTTCTTTTTTATTTGTACAGAGGACTCTGTCAATTCACCCTCAATGAGATTTTTGCTTCTGTATGTTTACTAGAGGTGAGTGGATAGTTGCTTTGAGCCACTGAAAGCAAATCAATTCTGATTAAACACTTGACTAGAAAATAAAAGGATATGAAAATAATGTTTTTGACTGGTTTATTTTCCTCTTGTCAATGATATTTTTGGTGATTTTTCTACCATTGAAAAATGTATTATGTTAGGTTGTTAAATCCTATAACTAACCACTTTAATGTGCTTCATTTCTAAAAATAAGGACTTCTATGAGTCATACCTATGATTGCAGAAGAAAACTGCATCTTGGGATTAAAAATATAAAAAATAACCAATGGGCATTATCACATGGATGCCTCACCAGCTCAAACTCAGCATGTTTCCAAAACTCCTCGTTATTTCTCCCCCCATAAACAATCAAGATAATGCTATTTCTGTCTCCCAATCATTCACATTGCAAATTCAAAACCACCCAAGTCTCTATCATCCCTGGGAACTTTAGCTGCAGTAAGTTGCTAAACTCAATTGCTTCTCATTTTTCAACATCTGCCTCATATACTTCTCCTTCCTTCCTTTACATTTCCACAGCCCAACCCCTGCCCTGGCCTGGACCTCCTTGACTACTACAGTCAACTTCCTCAACTCCTAACTTGATTCTATGCTCCTTGGCTGGTCTCCTCTCCTCTCCTCTCCTCTCCTGTGCTCTCCTCTCCTCCCCTCCCCTGTCCTCCCCTCCCCCCTCCCTTCTTTCTTTCTTTCTCTTTCTTTCTTTCCTTTTGTTCTTTCTTTCTTTCTTTCCTTTTGTTCTTTCTTTCTTTCTTCCTTTCTTCATTTCTTTTTTCTTTCTTTCTTTCTCTCTTTCTTTCTTTTATACAGGGTCTCACTCTGTCACCCAGGCTGGAATTCAGTGGCACGATCATGACTCAGTACAACCTCTGCCTCCCAGGCTCAAGTGATCCTCCCACCTCAGCCTCCCAAATAGCTGGGACTACAAGCACATGCCAACACATCTGGCTAATTTTTGTATTTTTTATAGAGATGGGGTTTCACCATGTTGCCCAGGTTGGTCTTGAACTCCTGAGCTCAAGTGATTCGCCTGCCTTGGCCTCCCAAAGTGCTAGGAATATACGCATGAGCCATGGCACCCAGCCAGTCTTTCTACTCTCTGATATAATCTATACAGTCACGGTGTTTTCTCCATATTACTGAGGTCCTCAAGAAAAAGTTGTATAATCATATGGCTAAGATTTCCTAGAGAAAATACAGACAGTACAGCCATCCTAAAACTGAGATTCTATGATCCCGTAAGTCTAAACCCACATCCTTTCACATCTCCATATAGGTATCTCTTTATTTTCCTTCTTTCTGACTCTTTCTAAGCTCTTTAAGCTCTATCCTATGGCACTATTTACTAAGAAGTGGAAGAGCTTCTGAAATGTATTCAAGCTTGCTTTGATTTCTTCTTAAAATTCTGGAGCATGCGTCTTTGTCTGAGTCTTCTCTAAAGAGGAAGATGTTTAAGTTAGTCCTTTCAGTTGTGTGACATGCTAAAACTGGACTTTGCAGAACTTCTCAATGAAGATAAAACTTTCCTTAGTTTTCCCTATATTTAGGCAGGTTCATATGTTGAGGACTTAGGTGTATTTATTCCATTATATTATTATGTAGCTTTCATTCAAGGCTTTGAAATAAATTAAACTTTGCTGACACTACTTGATATGGTTTGGCTTTGTGTCCCCACCCCAATCTCATCTTGAATTGTACTCCCATAATTCCCACATGTTGTGGGAAGGACCTGGTGGGAGATAATTGAATCATGGGGGCACTTTCTCCCATACTGTTCTTGTGGTAGTGAATAAGTCTCACAAGATCTGGTAGTTTTATAAGAGGAAACCCCTTTTGCTTGACTTTCATTCTGTCTTGCTGCCACCATGTAAGAAGTGCCTTTCACCTTCTGCCATGATTGTGAGACCTCCCCAGCTACGTGGAACTGTGAGTCCATTAAACCTTTTTCTTCCCAGTCTTGGGTATGTCTTTATCAGCAGCGTGAAAACTGACTAATACAGTAAATTGGTATCAGTAGAGTGGGGCACTCTTGAAAAGATACCTGAAAATGTGGAAGCGACTTTGGAACTGGGTAACAGGCAGAAGTTGGAAAAATTTGGAGGGCTCAGAAGACAGAAAAATGTGGGAAAGTTTGGAACTCCATAGAGACTTGTTGAATGGCTTTGACAAAAATGCTGATAATGATATGGACAATGAAATCCAAGCTGAGGTGTTTCAGATAGAGATGAGGAACTTGTTGGGAACTGGAGCAAAGGTGACTATGTTTTAGCAAAGAGGCTGATGGCACTTTGCCTCTGCCCTAGAGATTTGTGGAACTTTGAAGTTGAGAGAGATGATTTAGGATATCTGGTGGAGGAAATTTCTAAGCAGCAAAGCATTCAAGAGGTGACTTGGGTGCTGTTAAAGGCATTCAGTTTTTTTTTTCTTTTTTTTTTTTTTTTTTTTGAGATGCAGTCTTGCTCTGTCACCCAGGCTGGAGTGCAGTGGTGTGATCTCGGCTCACTGCAACCTCCACCTCCCAAGAAGCTGGGACTACAGGGGTGCATCACCACATCTGGCTAATTTTTGTATTTTTAGTAGAGACAGGGTTTCACCATGTTGGCCAGGTTGGTCTCGAACTCCTGACCTGAGGTGATCTGCCTGCCTCAGCCTCCCAAAGTGCTGGGATTACAGGAGCCCAGCCTGTATTCAGTTTTAATGGGAAAACAGAGCACAAAAAATTCAGAAAATTTGCAGCCTGACAATGTGATAGAAAATGAAATCCCATTTTCTGAGGAGAAATTTAAGCCACCTGCAGAAACTTGCATAAGTAACAAGAAGCCAAAAGTTAATCACCAAGACAATGGGGAAAATGTCTCCAAGGTATGTCAGAGACCTTGTGGCAGCCCCTCCCATCACAAACCCGGAGGACTAAGAAGAAATAATGGTTTTGTGGGCCAGGCCTACGGTCCCTCTGCTGTGTGCAGTCTAGGGACTTGGTGCCCTGCATCCCAGCTGCTCCAGCCATGGCAAAAGGGGGTCAAGGTACAGCTCATGCCATGGCTTCAGAGGGCGCAAGTCCCAAGCCTTGGCAGCTTCCATGTGGTGTTGAGCCTGCAGATGCACAGAAGTCAAGAATTGAGGTTTGGGAACCTCCACCTAGATTTCAGAGGATGTATGGAAACACTCAGATGTCTAGGCAGAAGTTTACTGCAGGGATGGGCGCTCATAGAAAACCTCTGCTAGGGCAGTGCAGAAGGGAAATGTGGGGTCAGCATCCCCACACAGAGTCCCCACTGGGGCACTGCCTAATGGAGCTGTGGGAAGAGGGCACCATCCTCCAGACTCCAGAATGGTAGCCACCAACAGCTTGCACCATATGCCTGGAAAAGCTGCAGACACTCAGTGCCAGCCATAAAAGCAGCCAGGAGTGGGGGCTGTACCCTGGAAAGCCACAAGAGTGGAGCTGCCCAAGACCATGGGGACCCACCTCTTGCATCAGCATGACCTGGATGTGAGACATGGAGTCAAAGGAGATCATTCTTGAGTTCTAAAATTTGACTGCCCTGCTGGATTTTGGACTTGCCAGGGGCCTGTAGCCCCTTTGTTTTGGCCAATGTCTCCCATTTGGAACGGCTATATTTACCCAATGCCTATACCCCCTCTTGTACCTAGGAAGTAACTAACTTGCTTTTGATTTTACAGGCTCATAGGCAGAAGAGACTTGCCTTGTCTCAGATGAGACTTTGGACTTTTGAGTTAATGCTGAAATGAGTTAAGACTTTGGGGGACTATTGGGAAAGCATGATTTGGTTTTGCAATGTGAGGACATGAGATTAGTAGGGGCCAGGGGCAGAATGATGTAGTTTGGCTCTGTGTCTCCACCCAAATCTCACCTTGACTTGTACTCCCATAACTCCTATGTGTTGTGGGAGGGACCTGGTGGGAGATAATTGAATCATGGGGGCGGTTTCTCCCATAGTGTTCTCCTGGTAGTGAATAAGTCCATGAGATCTGATGGTTTTATAATGGGAAAACCCTTTTGCTTGACTTTCATTCTGTCTTACTGCTGCCAAGTAAGAAGTGCCTTTCACCTTCCACCATGATTGTGAGGCCTCTCCAGCCACATGGAACTGAGCCTATTAAACTTATTTTTCTTCCCAGTCTCGGGTATGTCTTTATCAGCAGTGTGAAAACTGATTAATACACTACTAATAATAAAGACTTTGGAATTCCCAAAGTCTGTGACCAATCACTTAATTCCCAGTGTTTTCGAAGATCACTTGAGAAACTAATGCTTTTGAGACACCACATGTTTTGTATAAAATGTAACCGCAAACAGAACTTTGGAATTTCTGCTTGCTTTTCTTTTTGTCTAGCTGGAATAAGTTAAACGACTCATCCTTATGAAAACATAAAATTTTCAAATTTTACATTTATTTTGGTGATCTCACCCCCCTTGCCCTGTAATGCTGCAGTCCTCCCGCACTGTGATGCTGAGTTTAGCCATGTGACTTGTTTTCACTAATGAGACAGTTGCAAACTCAATGCAAGCAGAAATGTATAAAGGTGCTTTCATGTGTGTCCTTGCTCTCTTGGACACATTATCCTCCTATGAGCACAAGCTTAAGCTAGCTTAGTAGGAAATGAGAGGCTGTGGAGAACAGGTAAGGTGCTCTAGCTAGCAGCCACTCAACTTTCGGAATCAGAGTCACTTAACTGACCTCAGGTTGACCACCAATGCATGAGGGAGTCCAACAAAAACTCAAAGAACCATCCAACTGAGTCCAGCCTAAACTGTTGTTTCACAGAATCATAAACTAAATATCGTCATTATGTGAAACCAGTAAGTTTGGAGTGGTTTGTTATGCAGAAATTGCTAACTGGTACACCACACCAAATAAGCATTCACCTCCTTCTTTTAGGAAAGGAGAAGAAAAATCATAGTGTCAATAAAGAGATGCTGTGGTTCAAAAGAATCACAAAGGCTAAATCCTTTTGAAAGACATTTAACAAAGGAAGGTGAAAAATCTTAGAAAACATTTCAGATTTTTTCATCTATCAAGTTAAAATAATTAGTCATAAATAAAGAATAATCCACAACAATTAAAAGAACATGGAAAACACAATTTTAAAAAAGGAGTTTAAGACATGAATAACAGATTTGATACTGAAAAAAATTAACTTTGAATGAGGAAGCATCCTTCCAGAAATAGAGTAAAAGTAGAAAAAGATAGAAAAGGCAGCTCAATTTAAGATCTCCAAATGACAGATCTTAAGACTCCCAAAGGTAACAAATACGAAATTTAGAAACAACAACCCCCCAAAATAGAAGGATGCTTTCCTGATCTAAATAAATAAAATGTAAATCTAAAAATTGAGACTGTACTTCATGTTATGAGAAAAAACAATTTCAAAAAAGACATATTTTGCTAGAATTTTGGGAGATTAAAAGACTCTAAAAGCAATTAGAAGAAAATGTTCGGTCTACCACAGAGAAACACATCAAGTTGGCCCCAAAGTGTTTCTTAAAATCAGTAAATGGTAGAAGACAATACTGCAATACCCAAAGCTCCCAGTAGAAAAAAACAAACAAAAAAACCCCACGTGACTGAAGTTTATACGTGAAGACCAAAAAAAGTCACAAACAGATGTTCAATGGCAGAAAAAACAAATTTAAAGAACAATGAAAGAGCTTGAGAGTGAAAAAAAAAAAAGTGACTAGAATGGATTAGCAGAGAAATTTGAAACCAGGTGGAGATACAGAGGTAGATATAGCAGTTGTTTTAAATACTCACATAATTGATTTCACATAATTTGCTTTAAATTTGAAGGGGTTACCTACATTTTAAAGTTAGTAGGGTGTTTATTATCTCAGATAATAAGGCTCAGTAAGGGTGAACGGGGAAGAAAAGGGAAGTTATTTGCTACAAAAAGTATTCAAATATATTTATATTATAAATATATACATATATATGTATATATATATATATAAGAAGAAATTGGCTCATGCAATATGGAGGTGGAGAAGTCCCAAGATCCGCGGTCGGGGAGTGGGAAAGCCACGGAGCTGATGCTGTGAATTCCAGTGAGTCTGAAAGCATGAGAAGTAGGCAGAATTATCAGTTTCTGGTGTTATCTTGAGCAGCTGAATCAGCTCTGGGCTACTCGCCCCTTGACTTTTATAAAGTGAAAAAAAAAATGCCTTCTTCCTAGTACAGATTTCTACTTAAGTTGAATGCAATGCAAACTGATATTCTACAACAATTACATTTATGTACTATTGATGTAAGAAAAGACATCAACAGTACATAATTGGGCAGAAGGAGAATCCTAGTACAGATTTCTACTTAAGTTGAATGCAATGCAAACTGATATTCTACAACAATTACATTTATGTACTATTGATGTAAGAAAAGACATCAACAGTACATAATTGGGCAGAAGGAGAATCCTAGTACAGATTTCTACTTAAGTTGAATGCAGTGCAAACTGATATTCTACAACAATTCTACAACAATTACATTTATGTACTATTGATGTAAGAAAAGACATCAATAGGGCATCTATTGAGCAGAAGAAGAATCCAGAAATGTAACTTGTTATATAACCTAATATAATAAAAAGCAAAGTATGATAAATTACTCAGAGGCAGATGAATTACATAAATTATTTCCTGTAATTAAAAATAGAGCTTTCCATAACACACATTAAATTCCAGGTGGATCAAGAGATATATAAAATATAAAACTATAAACAAAAATATATTTTTCAAGCAAATGCATTTTATTTTTTTAATATTAAATATATTTAAAATATATTTTTAGATCTTAATCTAACTTCAAAATGGAGAAAGAACTTTCCAAGTATAAAATCATTGAAAGAAATCCTAACGAAAACAATGGATTCATTTGATTTCATGGACATAAATAAATATCTTACATGCGCACACAAACATAAGTTTAAAAGTCAATCAAGATATTGAGAAAATATTTACCTCAAATGTGATAAGCAAAGGCTACTTTCCTTAGCATATGAATATTTACACATTAGAAATAAAAATGACAAAGAAAAATGAGCAGATGGCATTTCCAGGGCAATTCACGGGAGAAAAAAATGCAAATGGCTAGGTCAGGAGCAGGGGCTTGTAATCCCAGCACTTTGGGAGGCTGAGGCGGGTGGATCACTTGAGGTCAGGAGTTCGAGACGAGCCTGGTCAACATGGTAAAACCCCATCTCTACTAAAAATACAAAATTTAACTGGGTGTGATGGTGCACACTTGTGGTCCCAGCTACTCGGGAGGCTAAGGCAGGAGAATTGCTTGAACCTGGGAGGCGGAGGTTGCAGTGAACTGAGATCATGCCACTGCACTCCAGCCTGGGTGATAGAGTGAGACTCTGTCTAAAAAAAAAAATGCAAATGGCCAATAATTATAAAACGTATTTGACCTCACTAATAATCAAAGACATTTAAGATAAAACAAAATATCTCAATATTTTGAGTTTAGGTTATCAAAGAATGTACCATAAGAAAATAATCATAAATAGGAATCATAATTTATGTACATATATGTTCATCAGATTGCTACCTCAGCTGAGTTATTTATACTGGCATAGTATAAGCAGTTGCATTTAACATAAATTTGAATCACAAATTATTGCTTCTAATGATTTAAAATTATTCTAGATGCATACTTCAAACAAAAATTATTTTGTCTGCAGAAGATTGCCTGTCGTGCATTTGGTCAATCACACACAGGCAATGGCATTAAATGCGGTAGAAATTGATCTCAGTCTTCCAATTTTCAAAGCTAGGAGAGGTGGCATGACCAATTCAAGAGTAGTGAAGGACTTTTACTCAGGCCTCAAATCTATTTTCAGAAGCTCCGGCTGATGACCAAGAGAAAGTAGGTATTCCAGATAAGAAAAAACTTGGAATAAGTTTAACGACATAGGAAATGCAGAAAAACCCTGATTTTTTTCAGTATACATCAAAATTATATTTTCTTTTCTACAGGAAATGAAGAAGTGATGATCACAGGCCTTGATTATGAAAAGCATCACATACATCACTCTACTGGTGGTGATAGCTATTGATGACTCAAAGCAATTTATGACATTATCTGGACTAAATAAAATAGAAGATTTAAAATAATGCATTATGTGTTATATTTTAAAAACTTGTTTTCAGTAAAATGTTATTAAGTTAATAATGTATCTTAAAATTGAAAGCTTCCAAGGTCAAGGCAATATGATACACACACACATAGGTTCCTGGAAGCATGTACGACAAAACACTAAATATAGTTACCCCTGGATTATGGAATTATGACTACTTTGGGTTTTCTTTTTACTACTTTTTTATCTTTCTCAGTTTTCCATAATGAGCTTTATTCTTTTATAAAACCAGGATTAAGAAAAATATTTTTACAGTGATTGAATGTCCTCTTTCACCTAGTCTGAGTGTAGAAAAATTCCCCGTTGACATGTAGTGTAGTTTTGGACCCTATTTATTTTTCAAGGTTGAGTCTACCTCTAAAAGGATGGGAAACCTAAACTGTTTTCCCTACTGTCACATAGTCAACAATGAATACTTTACCTCCAGTCACCAAAATGTGTGGGGAGTTCTCCCCACCAGCAACCAATCAATTCTGCAGTGGACGCCAGCTAGGTATCCTCTAACTCAACTCACTTCTGTCACTATCTACCTGGAGATAGCATCAGATACCAAGTAGTAGGTTGTCACGTATACTCCTGACTGACCAATTATAAATTGGGAGTTCTCACGATGGACCCCCTCCTTGGGCTTGATTAATTTGCTAGAGTGGCTCACAGAACTCAGGGAAACACTTTACTTTCACGTACCATTTATTATAAAGGATACTACAAAAGATACAGACGAGCAGCTGGATGAAGAGATGCACAGGTAGTTGACGTGCAGCTTCCATGTCCTCCCTGGGCACGCAGCCCTCCAGAAACCACCTTGTGTTCAGCTCTCTGGAAGGTCCCAGAATCCAGTCCCTTTTAGGTTTTGATGGAGGCTTCATTACACAGGCATGACTGACTCTTTACTTCATTGGCCATTGGTAATCAACTTTACCTTCAGCCCTTCTCCCCTCCCTGGAGATTGGGGGCTGGAGCTTGATAAAAGAAAAACTTCAGCTGAATTAAATTTAAAGGAGTTTGTGCAATGAACAATTGGTGAATCGGTTCATTTCTAGTTCAGGGCTGTTATGAATAAAGCTGCAATAAATATTTCCAAGTTAGCCTACTTGCTGCTGTTGAATTTCTAATGTTCTCAACATAACAACTGCTTTCGTTCAGCTCTAAAGGATTCTTTGTCTTCAAAAGATGTGATAAAGGTGTTCAAAATAGCTTAGCGTTGGCCTTAATTTTTAAATGTTGCTACTATAAATTTCGAAAGTAAAGCTTAGTGACTATTAACAGTGGAAAATGTATCCACAGAAAAGAGTATTATTTACTCAATAAGCATTATCAATAACAATCTGAAGGGAAGTCTTCATGGTAGATTATATTGTATATATATTTATATTTGTGTATAGTATATTATATATTTATGTATATTATATATTTATAATTAAATTAAATATGTATTATATATAAAACATATTACACCATAAAGACTTCCCTTCAGATTGTTTTTTAATAATGCTTATTGAGTAAATATACACATATATAATATACATAAATATAAATGTATATTATATATACATAAATCTGCTCTTTATCTTGCTCTTTATCCATCATTGTGGGAATAAAACAAAGCATTCTGTGTATCATCTCTATAAATACACAAAGCTGTAGATAAAGGTGCAAATAGCTAATATAGTAGGTAACAGTATCAAATCGGCAACAATATGTATAATAGGAGAAAATTTGCCAGAGTTTGTAGAAGTGATTCCAGAATCAGGGAAAAACTGAAACTTAATCAGTAGTTCCCCAATTAGACCACACATTGAAATGACCTAGTAGGAGATATAACCAGAAGGAAATAGAGGAATGTGATGAAAATAATGTTTTTTAAAATTAGAAATTATTATGCCCCTCTATAATCATGGGTATTATGATTCAGTAGATTAAGGTGGGGCTAAGAATTAACAATTTTAAGATGTCTCTCTGGAAATTCTGACACATTTGTTTGGATGAGAATTTAAGACCTAATTTAGAATAAGGATTGGATGAGCTCCAAAACCTTTCTGAGCTGAAGATACTATATTCCTACTAATAGTTTAAATGCCTTCTGATATCCTTGAATTACACTGAAGCCAGATGCCTTCTTAGCAATGCCAAAAGGAATTTACTATGATATGATAATACTTCTCTCAAAAGACAAGGGAAACACCATAAAGAGCACAGGTAAAGATGGGGAGGACGAGAGGAGATGCAAGGATAGAGGAATTAAAACCAAGAAGGGATGATGACAAAATAATTCTCAGGAGTCTGGCTTCTGATTTTATAAATTCTCAAAGTTTCTAGATGCTTAAAATGTGAATGAATTTTATGTCATTATCTGAAAAATGGACTGGCATTTCTCTTGTGTTAAATGGATGTAAATGGAGTGAAGTATAGATTCTGCACCAGCAGTCTAAGCTATAAAAATATAATTGCTCCCAAGTTGAGATGCATTATCAATTTTTAGTTTAATATTGGTTCAGAATTAAAGGGCATCAATCAGCATGTTTGGCACAGGCAGAAGTGTAGAGCAATAGCGATACGTTTTTAAATACAGAGAATCAAAACATTAGTTATTATTTTTTAAATTACCCGCTATGGGATGGGTTTTGTGCTAGGTATTTTACTTACCTTGTCCCTGTTCTTTATATTAGTCCTGCAAATTAGGTGTGGAGTATGGTATCTCAATAGACAGAGACATGTACTAGAAAGAAACCTGGGAATAGGATTTTAGTCCTAGCTGTGCCACTAACTGGGTGATCTCTGTCTTGTAACTACTTAACTCTCTCAATTTAAGATCTGCAAAATGAAGAGTAACTTTGAGCTTTTTAACAGTGTATTAGTGAGGATCCCCTGTACCACACAGCTGTAACAAACAGTCCCATTAACTCAGTGCCTTACACAGTAACAGGTTTTTGGCATGCAAAGTCCACTGTAGACCTGGCTGACTTTCCAGATCAGATTTCCTCCATGTGGTGATTCAGTCAACTACGCAGCTTAGAGCCCCTGGTTTCATCATTTCACAGGAGGAGAGAACTCAACAATCTCCAAGGTTTTTCACTGCCTTAAAAATGACACCTCATGTCTTCTCAATTTGTCATTGAGCAGAACAAGTCACAGGACCCCATATGTTTGGAAAATAAAGACTCCTATATGTCTAAGAAGGAAAGAAAAAGTGGATTTTGGAAAGCCCTAGCAGGGTCTACCATAAATCGTCCCTTCTCTTTAAGTGCGTAAGTACCGATAGCCTTCAGGATACTTGGTTAAGACGGTTGGATTCAACGTTTTGCAAATGCGTAGGGAAAAATAACCTCAATAATTACCCAGGCTCTTGCTATTAATCACCTCCAATAAGGGTTTATTTTGTGGATTAGTATTATTACAACGAGCAACCTTTAGATATTATGATGAGACATTAAAAATCTTAACTGAAATAATAATAATAATAACGGCAACATATATGGGAGGTTGTGTTGTCTAGGCATTGGGACTAAGTGCTAAGTGCTTTAACGAACTAAACTACTTCAATCTCACAGTTCTATGACATACGTATTTTTCTAATCCTCATTTCACAGCTTCAAAACTAAAATAAAAGAAAACCTTTTTTAAAGCTTAGGTTAAATTACTTATCCATATTTAAATCATTAGTAAATGCCAGAGCGTGACTTGAACTATCTATGCCTGACCTTGAAGCTCATGTTCATAACCAAGTCATATTTCACCTTGTTTTGTTAACAAATAAGGAAGCCAAAGCTCAGAGAAATGCATGGCCTGATTAGTGTCATCTTGAAGGCTGAAGTATCAACCTCATCTTGAAGGCTGTGAACTACAAAGCATGTATCCTCTGGAGTTAGAATATTTACTCTGCATTTCTTCCATGGCTCAATTGCTTATGATAAAACAAGGTGACTCAGAGAATAGCCCCAAATGCAGAAGTTTGTCTGTTACATTCACTTACATTCAACACCTTGGCCATGCCTCTTAGACCTCCAGTCTTTCCAGGATTTCTTTTCTTCAGGTTTATTTTCCTTGGCCATGTCTATTGTGTTGAAGGACATTCAGAGGCCATTCAAGGGCACATCACTTTTGACTACAGCACAGAAGAATCTTGGTGTACAAATCTCCTATTTAAAAAAAATATTTTAAAAACTCTTCTCCTGTTCAAATCATTTCTCCTTGAGAAGCAATTGTATCACCAGCCAATAAATATTGGTTGAAATAAATGAATTGAACTATTAAATCAGAATTCAGTTAAATGCATTAATAAAGAACTTCTTCTGTGTCAGGAGTGAGACATTGTTAAGAAGTTATTCTATGTACCTATTCTTCCATTATTCAAGAATAGCTGCAGTTAAACAAAAGAGATGGTGAGTGACTTAAATTACTATTTAAGCAATTTAGGATTGGATGAGCACTAAGGCCCTTTAGAGCTCATCCAATTGCCGTAAGAGTTGTGCTCTAAGAAGAGACAGTCCCTTTTGTTTCTGTCCTTTAGAACATCTTTTCTTTCAATAAAATCTCATGTTTCCCTTTGCTTATCTTAAGAAACTAAAAATGTTCCTAGGGTCTCTTGAATACAGTATCAGAATAAGATTTATAAGAAAAACTAAGTTATATTTAAAACTATAAGGATATATGTTTATCTCTTTTCCTTCCTTTCTCTTTCCTCCTCCTGCTTTTACTACTCCCCTTCTTTTCTATTTATCTTTCTCCTTCCACCTTTCTTCCTGAAATTTATGCTTATCCTTGTATTAACTACTAAATGAAGTATGGGAGTTACCCATTTGTCTTGGGTGATAGATGGGGAAAATCCAACACAGTAACACAAAATATGAATATTTTATTGTATCTAGAATGTTTAATTTATTGTATCTAGAATGTTTATTGTATCTAGAATGTTTCTGAAGGGTAAAATAGCTTCCAGCAGTGACTTAAAAGCTAATTGAGATGTTAATTAACATGTTAATTTTAAACACTTGGAAAAGAAGGAAAATTAAAAATAAAATAAAATGAAAAATAAATTAAAAATAAAATTAAAAATAAATTAAAAATAAAATTAAAAATAAAAATAGAGAAAAAATAGGAGAATCAAAAGAAAGAAAATATGAAAAGAAAAAAATCTAACCAGAAAGAGGAAACAGGATGTAAGAAGCAATGGAAAGCATGATCAATTTATGGGTAGCTATAAATAAACTCTAAGAATAATTATAAAAATGACAAATATCTGTTATAAGCAAGACAGGATTAAAATAGAGAGCATCAGTAATGTGAGAAAATATCTGAGTTAAAATGGTCAGAGTTTCTTATATTGCTAAGGAGAAGGCAGAGATGTTGATTAACTGAGACTATGTCAAATAAGTGGGAATTACTAAAAGACTAGAAGTAAAATGTGGTAGAAATTAAAAAGAATGAAGAAAACTCCATCAATTCAACAGAAGTCAAAGAGGAGGAAAAGAAGCATAATAAATAAAAAGAACAAAATAAGACTGATAAAATAAATCCATGTATCCTGACAATCAGTTATTTAATGAAACTCCTTGTAGAAGATGAAGACTCTCCAATTAGATTATTTTCAATAAAGCAATTTGCTGTTTATAAAAATTATACTGAAAATATAATGACAAAAAAAGATTGAAAGCAATGGATTAAACACGGTGACTTCAATATACAAGTTTGCCTCGTTTTCCTACAGCACCACTTTTAAACAAGAGAGAACTTTTAGAAGTTGTAGACAGGAAAAAAGACGACAGCAATAAAATTTTGCTGACTGTAAGACAGATGAATATTAATTGATCTTACAGATTGGAAAATTTTGAAACCTAACACAGCACTGTTGAGAAATCCTAGTGAAGGCCAGAAACAAAACGAGTCGTTTTGCAGAACCCCAGATACAGAGGAAGTAGAAGTGATACAGGAGTTAAAAAGAAATTATTTAGGCAGTTAGGGTAAGAGAGTCTTCGATAAGGCTTTCCTTGTGACAAAAAGCAGCCCCCAAATCATTTCTTTTCTAACAAAGAGCAGCCAGTAAAATCAGGCTGCAGACATAAATAAGCAAGCTGGAAGCTTGCATAGTTTAATGTCGGCAGCTCTCCCAAAAGGAAAAGGCTACCCGGGGGCCGGGCATATTCAACATGGAAGTTCCCCCTTCCCTATTCTTTGACACCATATGTGCAGTAAAAAAGCAGGCAACCCTAATAAAATATTAGGGTGGGAGATGGCCAGCCTCTTCAACGCTATGTAAATGGCACACCTGGTCCAACCAATCCTCTGGGACCTATGTAAATCAGACACTGCCTCTTCAAGCTCATATATAAAAACCCGTGCATTTCACCTCAGAACCAAAGACCCACTCAGCAGCCCCTTTCTCTCTGCAGGAGAGAGAACTATTCTCTTTCTTTCTTCCATTAAACCTCTGGCCTTAAACTCACTTCTTGTGTGTCTGAGTCCTCGATTTCCTTGGCATGAGATGATGAACCTCAGGTATTTACCCCAGACAAGGACACCACTTCAGAAGCACCAGTCACCTCTGAAAATGGGCACAGAAGAAGCTAAAAACAGAAAATTGATTGAAAATCTGTAACAGAAGCAGTTAAACCCCTAGATCCCTCCTCAGTCCCCCTGAACTAGGTAATTACCCTGCCCCAGCCTGGCAGAAGGCTGGAGGAGACTGCGTGGGAGGTGCACTAGTCCTGGGGACCCTTTCATACAAAAAGGGAAACCCTTAACTCCCTCACTCACAGCCCCACTCCCAGGCAGAAAATTAAAGAGCGACTTTCCGGTGAAATTTACCAAGAAAAGAGATCTACTAATAACTGATACTTCAGGCACTGGACCCAAGCTTCCCCAAGGGAGCCTTTCAGCCCGTCACTCTCAATGAGCCCTGCCCATAACAAGGGACTTCTAATCAATGTTTTAGAGTGATAGTCTTGAAATCGAATGGGTGACTAACAGCATCAGACATTTGTAAAACACCATTAATATGGAAGACAGAGACCAAACAGAACAAATTGGAAGGAAAGAAGGAAGGAAGGAAGGGAGAAGGAAGGAACGAAGGAAGGAAGGAAGGAAGGAAGGAAGGAAGGAAGGAAGGCTGGCTCACATCCATAATCCCAGCACTTTGGAAGGCTGAGGTGGGAGGATTGCTTGAGACCAAGAGTCTGAGGCCAGCCTGGACAACATAGCAAGACTCAGTGTCTATGAAAAAAAAAAAATCAGCCAGTCCTGGTGGTGAGTGTCTGTAGTCCCAGATACTTGGGAGGCTGAGGCATGAGGATCAGCCAGGAGTTCAAAGCTATAGTGAGCTATGATCGTGTCCCTGCACTCCAGCCTGGGCAAGAGAACAAGACCCTGAGAAAGAAAAGAAAAGAGGAGAGGAGAGGAGAGGAGAGGAGGAATCTTTGAGGAAACATACAATGTAAATTTAAAAAAAAGAAGAAACTTTGACAAGAGATCTTGGACATTACAGCTATGTAATATTTTCCTAGGGCTGCCATAACAAATTACCACAAATTGGGAGGCTTAAAGCAACCAAAATTTATTTTCTCATAGTTTTGGAAGCTAGAATTGGAATATGAAGGTGTCAGCTGGGCTATGCTCCCTCTGAGACTCTGAGCAGAACCTTCCCTACCTCTTCCTTGCTCCTGGTGGTGGCTTTCAGTCTTCGGCATTTATTAGTTTGCGGCTGCATCGATGCAATCTCTGCCTCTGCCATTACATGTTGTTCTCCCTGTTTGTCTCTGTATTCTTCCTATAAGGACACCAGCCATATTGGATTAGACCCCACCTTATTACCTCATCTTAACTAGATTCTATCTACAAAGACCCTGTTCACAAATAAAGTCACCTTCTGAGGCATTGGGGGTAAGGACTTCAACATACCTTTTTAGGGGACATAATGCAACTCATAACAATATATGACAGCAGGAAAAAGTCAGTAGAAGGTTTGAACTGTAAAGATTTCCTGGGAAGAAAATCTCCCAGAAAGTGGAACAAAAGTGGAACAAAGGGCAAAGAGATGAAAATTAGGAGAAAAAATAGAATAAATTTAGAGGACAAGTCCAGACCATCTAAAATTTAAATAGTAGGAGTTCCGAGGAGAAAAATAAAAAAACACACACACACACACACGGAAGGGAATTACTAAAAGAATAATTCACTGAATGACCAACACACAAAATGAAACATAGTTGTGGACTGTTACAATACAGGTGATCAATACATAATTCTGAAGGGGGTAAAACAGGTAATATACAAGGATTGTCACAAAGAATGGCATAGGAATTCTCAATGGTGACACTGGAATCTAAAAGACAAAACAAACTTTAGAATTTTGAAGGAAACTGATTTCGAAAGTACTGTACTCAACCAATCTCTCAGGTCAGTCAGGTGTTAACATATTGTAAAGAGAGCTCAGACATGGTAGGCCTCAAAGTGTCTCTCCCATAGACCATTTTCCAGCCTTTCAGCCATGTTCTGGAGGATGTAAATCAACTGCAAGATTTAAGGGGTTTCCCAGATGAGAACCCCAGGAAAGAGATGTACAAGAAGTGCAGAGAATAATGTGTATATATTAGTGCAAGAGAACTGAGGGCTCAAGTACGGGTGTCTCTAAGAAAATGAATCTGAGGATTATGCTATATGTTTGGCTATTTGGGGAAGACAGTTAAACTTGTGGTAGAGAGTCCAGGATCAATTCGTGATGAGATTTAGTCACCTGAGCAGACAAAAATGAGGCGATGATTGACCCAAGCAAAAGAAAATTGTCCCATGTAAAAAGAAATATATCATAGTGCACTACCTGGTTCCACTGAGAGTATTTTTATATAATGATAATAAGGCTAACAGTTAAACTGATTTCATTTGGTCAGTCATAAGATAATTTACTGAACACTTACAGCAACTAACACTTACATCAGATTGGCATCAGGTGCCCATCTAGGCACCAAGCATACATCAATGAGACAACCAACTTAACTAATGAGATGAATGTATTTTTACTACCAAAATTAAAAAAAAATGATAGTAAAAACAAGGATTGTCACAAAGAATGGCATAGGAATTCGCAATGGCGACATAGGAATCTAAAAGGAAATCCTATCACCTGTTTTTAAAATATATGCTGGATCTAACCAATTTCCACAAGCTTCCCTGTTATCACTGTTGGGGGAGAAAGTCGGCTGTGGGCTCTGAGCCTTCCTGCATGCTGCTGCATGTGCCAAACTGCAAGGATTAGTCTTTCCTTAAATGTGAGCAGTTTCTATAGCTGGTAAAGGAGGCAACTAATACATGGAGGCAACCGTAGCTTGATTGCCGTGTGACTTCTTGCTCCCCTGGAGACATGGACTGACTTGTTTGCTATTTGCTACGAAGGGTTCTGGGTCTTAAACCTGGGTCCCTCTACCGCTGTGCAACCCCCTGCAGGCCGAGCATCTATCTAGGCTCTTTATGGGACTTGAGGACGAGGCAAACGGGCACAATTACGCTGCTGCTGTTTTCTGTGCCGTGAGTAAGTAACTGTCTTAAGGCTTGTTGTCTGCTTTCCAGGAGCACTCATGGAGCTGTGGCACCCTTCCTGCTTGCCATTCTCTATGAAGTTGAGGTTCTGTATACATCACTGGTAAAAAGGTAAAAATCAGGGAGTGGCTTTGGAAAGCGGTTTGACAGTTTCTTAAAATGTTCAACATAAACTTTCCATATGACCCAGCAATTTTACTCCTAGATATCTACTTAAAACAAATGAAAACTTAAGTCCACTCAACATAAATTGTTCGTACAGCATTATTCATAACAGCCAAATACTGAAAACAACTCAAATACCCATCAACTGATGAATGAATAAACAAAATGTAGTATATCCACACAATGGAATACTATTAAGCAATAAAAACGAAATCAACTACTAATACTTGCCACAAAATGGATTAATCTCAAAAACATGCTAGTGAAAGAAACCTGGTGCAAAAGACTGCAATACAAATCTGTATAGATAGAAAGCAGATTAGTTGTTGACTGAGGATGAGCATGAGAATGGAAATTGACTGTAAATGGAAGTTGACTATAAATGGGCACAAGGACCTTCTTGAGGTGATGGACATATTATGCAACTAGATTGTAGTGGTGGCTGAACAACTCTAAATTTACCAAAGATCACTGAATTGCACACTTACATAGGGTGAAAGTTATAATATATAAATTGTACCTCAGTAAAGCTGTTTAAAGAATATATTCCATTCATTAAAGAAGAAAAGGATACTATAAAATAGAAATCATAAAAATAAAAAATAACTCTTGAAAAGTAAACGTGATTTTGAAATATCTTTAAATGTAATAGAAGTTTGGAAGGTTAAAGTGAAGGAAATCTCCTAGAATACGAAACTGAAATACTCAAGCATGAAAGATAAGAGAACCTAATCCAGGAATTTTAAGAGAATACAGAGATCCAAGAAGAAGTAATGAAACATTTAAAAACCCTCTAAATATATTGCCATGAAATTTCAAAATGCTAAGGGGAAGGAGAAGCCCTAAAACTTCCACATTGCAAAATACAGAAAATGAGACTCAGCCAGGAATTTAATGTCTCATCAATAACACTAAATGGACACAGGAATCAGGGCATTGGACCATGGAGAATGAAATGCAATCCTAGCACTTCATTTTACGTGGCAACAAACAAAATGCAAATCGCTATTCTTATGTAAATACTATTTATTACTTTTCAACTTTTAGAGAAGGTAGTTATAAAACAGAATATAAACATCATCAGATGCCTTGATATTTCAGTTCTGAGGAAAAATGGTTTTAAACCTAGACTACTATGGCCACCCAATTTTTCAATGAGAGTTAAGACAAACAAAAGCATTTTTGGAAAAGAGCTCAGAATATACCCACCATACATTTTTTCCCTCTACGGAGAATAACAGGGGTAAAGAGAAAGGAAATCATGGGCTGTAAGAAATAATGAACTTTACTGAGGAGCTCAGTGAAAATGTTGCCAGCATGACAGTTATGCAGAATATCTAGTAAACAACTGGTTCAAATTAAAAATAAGAAGCCCGCCAGGCGCAGTGGCTCAGGCCTGTAATCCCAGCACTTTGGGAGGCCAACGCGGGCAGATCACGAGGTCAAGAGATCGAGATCATCCTGGCCAACATGGTGAAATGCTATCTCTACTAAAAATACAAAAATTAGCCAGGCATGGTGGCGTGCACCTGTAGTTCCAGATACTGGGGAGCCTGAGGCAGGGGAATCACTTGAACCTGGGAGGCAGAGGTTGCAATAAGCCAAGATCACACCATTGTGCTCCAGCCTGGCGACAGAGCGAGACTCCATCTCAAAAAATAAAATAAAATAAAAAAAAGAAGAAGCCACTGGATTCTAAGAATAAAAGGGAATAGGATGGATTCCAAGCAATATACTAAGACTACAGAACTATCTTATATTAGTAAAAAGTGGTAAAAATAAAAACAAAAACATGTTTCTACTCACAACAAGAGGGGGAGGAGTTAATTAGAACAGTTAAGAAAGCTGTAAAACTGTATAAGAAAGGCACGTCCAAATACATTGCAAAGTGAACTATGGCATGATTTCGAACAATAGAGGGAGTCTAAGAAAAGAAAATCCACTTAGGTTCCATGCTGTGAATTGTCGCCTTCAAATGACACAGGAGTTAGGGCATTGCACCCATGGAGAATGAAATGCAATCCTATTTTACTTGGCAAGAAATGAAAAGCAAATAGTTTACTTACATACATTTATTTATTTCTTATCAACTATGAGAGATAACTCATTGAATTAATCCTCAACCTTAAATGTAGTTACAAAACAGAATATAAACATCAACCTTGATGATATAAAATGAGAAGAGTGTAGAAAAGAAGGAAGTAAATAATAATATCCTCATCTAATATAATAGAAAGTCAAGATATAATAGCTTAAGTTGGTGAAGTAAGAAATAGAAGTTTAAATATGACATATAAAGTTACAAAGGCAAGCAACAAAACTAAAATAATCACTGCCAAAAATCCAAATGGAGAGATAAAAAAAAAAAAACTTGGATAAGTAATGGAAGTAAATCCTCATCTTTCATAGTGGAGAGTTAGTAGAAATATGTTAAATGTATAAATAAAGAAATAGCGACATATGCATATTCTCACAAATATGTGGGAGCTAAAAAATTGACCTCATGGAGGTAGAGAGTAGAATGGAGAACCTCTCCTCTTAGTGGAAATACTTTGAAGCTTCTCCTCATTTATGTAGTTCCATAATGTACAACTTTAATTCTAGCTGAATTAGCCAGGCATGGTGGTGCACGCCTGTAATCCCGGCTACTCAGGAGGCTGAGGCATGAGAATTGCTTGGACCCAGGAGGCAGAGGTTGCAGTGATCGAAGATTGGCCACTATACTCCAGCATGGGCGACAGAATGAGACCCTGTCTCAAATAAATAAATAAATAAATAAATAATTCTAGCTGAAGTTCCACTGAAATTGTCTTTGTACCAAACGGAACCATACTTCTCATTACTTCTCACTTTCATTGTTCACTTAGCACTTGCAATGAATCAATTATTTCTGGAATACAGAGAAGCCTAAATCAAGAGAGAAAAGTTTTATAGCCTAGAATGGATTGAGTATTTATTGATTATTTTTACCATTATTTACATTCAAAAATAATTTAAAGGATTTTACAATTCTGAAATGGGATTGTTAAAAAGGATAAAGAGGGAAAGGGAGTGGAAATCATTTTCTAGAAGACGCATTTCTTAAAATACCAGTAGACTATAACCCTGCTATGCTTGTTTGTGCAGTGCAAACTCTTGATAAGTCACAGGTCACACTAAGCTTTTTATAAACTATTGCTACTTGCAGACAGGATCCAGGCAGCATGCTTTACCTATACAGCCAGGAAATGCAGACAGGAAAACATCTTCACTGGTGTGCACTGACAAAGAAGCTTGGGGAAGCCTTCCATAATAAAAAAAGATGGGGCCGGGCGCGGTGGCTCACGCCTGTAATCCCAGCACTTTGGGAGGCCGAGACGGGGGGATCACGAGGTCAGGAGACCGAGACCATCCTGGCTAACGCGGTGAAACCCCGTCTCTACTAAAAATACAAAAAAATTAGTCGGGCGTGGTGGCAGACGCCTGTAGTCCCAGCTACTCGGGAGGCTGAGACAGGAGAATGGTGTGAACCTGGGAGGCGGAGCTTGCAGTGAGCCAAGATCGCTCCACTGCGCTCCAGCCTGGGCAACAGAGTGAGACTCTGTCTCAAAAAAAAAAAAAAAAAAAAAGAAAAAGAAAAAGAAAAAAAGATGGGTAGGATCCTCCATAGGTCTCCTTGTGTCCCATCCTTCTGAATTCCTTCCATTTGTATATAGGAAAGTTCCAAACAGGACATGAGGTATCATAACAATAAAGAGTTCTGTACAACAGAATTTCTCCTCTACAGCACTTAATGCACTGAAACCTATCTGAATGTAGTCTGTTTATGCCCTTTTTCTCAGCTGTTTCCTTGGGAGAACTGAACTGCAGTTTAGACTCTCATGGCTTTTGCTTTGCTATAAACATAACCTCCAACCCAATCTCCGCTCTACCTCTCCTCTGCAAGCCATCATTCATTGAAAAAAACAGACCTTTCTCCCAAATTCACACAACTGACACTCCTTCCCAATGTAATGGGCACTCAGTGTTAGACTTTATTCTTCTCTTGTTCTTGGTGTGTTTAGAGAGCAAATATAAAGTTCTATTTGTAGGATATTCAAAATAATATAAAAGTCGAAGTCCAAAAGAGAACTTTGTGTAGAGTTAGGGGCTTGAATTGATAGTAAAGAAATAAGAAGAGTTTATACAATGAAGTTATATTACACCATTTATTTCAACCATTTTGGAGCAAACATTCTACCCTGTTACATATCCAGTGCAGGGGAATCTACAGTTACCATATGGAAAAAATAGCCTAAATTAAAATCAAATAATTAGATGAATATCTGAGCCATTAATAGAAACCAACTAGCTCCCATTTTAATAAGCAGGATTTTTCAAGAAGGCCTCCTGCTGTAAAGTCAAGAGTGTGGAAAGTGAATATGACTGCCTTGTGATAAATGCAAATAGTTATTCCTATTGGTAGAATAGGTTAAGAAACTTAACACAAGCTTTATGCTGAAGATAGTTCACAGGGAAAAGGGAGCTGGTGGAGAGCCTTGGCTGACACCAAGCTGCCTCCGATTGCATTTCTGCTCCTCCCTTTGCCTCCTGTGCACTTAAACTTCACTTTCCTGCCATGTAACATGGGGAATAATTATTACATCTCACACAAGGTGGCTGTGAGGAAAAGATGAGTAGCATTCATTAAACATTAACTGTAGTGATGATTATTACTACTTTTTCCTCACTTAAGACATAAGATAATGAGCTCAGAAGAGATTGTTACAGCCACTTCGTTCTAACTGGGTGGCCACAGTAAATCTTATTTTGTTAGCAGTCATAGACTAGGTAAGCAAGTATTTTTAAAAATTGATGTGTTGCTGTGTGTTCCCTGCATTCATGGTATCCAAACCCAGAACACCACTAAGATATAACGATGGAAGGACTTATATGAGAGTTAGGAGTAATCTTCACTTTGTCACATTGGAAATGGCTGGTTTGCTATTTTATTATGTTATTTTACAATAATCTATTATATGACCTCAGAGTCTGAGGTATGTGCAGGAGTGTGCTGAAGCCAGCCTGTATCAAGACCCAATTGTTCAATATTCAAGAATTTTGGAAGCTGGATGCTAAATTATTGATGGCTTGAAATAAACCACAGTGGGAGTATTTACACCACAGAAATTGGCAGCTGCTACAGATTGGAGTCTTTACCAGCACACCCCTCAGTGTGTATGTCCTGGATAACAGGTGGAAGGAAGTGAGGACACTCAAAAGTAGTGGCTTGTTCTTTCCAAAGTGTGTTTCCATCCTATCCAAATAATCTTTACTCCAATTCGATGACAGTGACAGGGTATTATTTATTCTTCCTATTTTACATATTAGGAAACTAAAACAATGATGCAAAGTAACACCAGAATTAACCCAAAGTAATGCCTATCAGGGCAGAGCCAGGACTAAAACTCAAGTGATCAGAATTACCACAACACTTATTCTATTCTTGTTTTGAGATGTAGCATCATAAGATTTTATCTGTAGTAATTTGGGACTCCCAATTAATTTTAAGAGGTGCTACAACATTTTCTAAATAAAACAAAATAAAGAAGGGAAGGAAAGAACCAAGTCATCTAAATTAAATACCATCCATATATCATTTTGTTGGGAGGGTAGAGGATGAGGAGACAGTTGACAACATGGTAAAGATTTCCTGTAGAAGTAAATATTTAATTTGTCAACATGACGTGAAGTGTGTGCTTGTTGCTTTTGGGTATGTACTATTATTTGAATATGGTTTGGGTTTGTCCCCATCAAATTCATGTTGCAATTTTATGCTCAATGTGGTGATGTTGGAGGTGGGGCCTAGTGGAAGGTGTTGGGGTCATGGAGGCAGATAACGCACAAATGGTGTGGCATGGTGCTCCCAGCAGTGAGTTCTCACTCTGGCAGGCATTCATTAGTTCTCTTGAGAACATTCCTCGAACATGGTTTGTTTTCTTTTCTTTTAGTAAAAATTTTCTTTCTTTCTAAATTATACTTGAAGTTCTGGGATACATGTGCAGAATGTGCAGGTTTGTTACATAGGTGTACACTTGCCATGGTGGTTTGCTGCACCCATCAATATCATCTACATCAGTTACATCAGGTATTTCTCCTAATGCTATCCTCCCCTAGCCCCCCACCCCACAACAGGCCGTGGTGAGTGATGTTCCCCTCCCTGTGTCCATGTGTTCTCCTTGTTCAACACCCACTTATGAGAACATGTGCTGTTTGGGTTTCTGTTCCTGTGTTAGTTTGCTGAGAATGATGTTTTCCAGTTTCATCCATGTACCTGCAAAGGACACGAACTCATGCTTTTTTATGACTGCATAGTATTCCATAGTGTATATGTGCCACATTTTCTTTATCCAGTCTACCATTGAAGGGCATTTGGGTTGGTTCCAAGTCTTTGCTATTGTGAATAGTGCCACAGTAAACATGCATGTGCATGTGTCTTTATAGTAGAATGATTTATAATCCTTTGGGTATATACCCAGTAATGGGATCACTGGGTCAAATGGTGTTTCTTGTTCTAGATCCTTGAGGAATTGCCACACTGTCTTCCACAATGGTTGAACTAATTTACACTCCCACCAACAGTGTAAAAGCATTCTTATTTCTCCACATACTCTCCAATATCTGTTGTTTCCTCACGTTTTAATGATTGCCATTCTAACTGGAGTGAGATGGTATCTCATTGTGGTTTTGATTTGCATTTCTCTAATGACCAGTGATAATGAGCTTTTTTTCATATGTTTGTTGGCCGCATAAATGTCTTCTTTTGAGAAGTGTCTGTTCATATCCTTCACCCACTTTTTGATGGAGTTGTTTTTTTCTTGTAAATTTGTTTAAGTTCCTTGTAGATTCTGGATATTAGCCCTTTGTCAGATGGATAGACTGCAAACATTTTCTCCCATCCTCTAGCTCGCCTGTTCACTCTGACGATAGTTTCTTTTGCTGTGCCGAAGCTCTTTAGTTTAATTAGATTCGCTCTGAAAACTGGCACAAGACAAGGATGCCCTCTCTCACCACTCCTATTCAACATAGTATTGGAATTCTGGCCTCAGCAATCAGGCAAGAGAAAGAAATAAAGTGTATTCAAATAGGAAGACAGAAAGTCAAATTGTCTCTGTTTGCAGATGACGTGATTGTATATTTAGAAAACCCCATCGTCTCAGTTCATAATCTCCTTAAGCTGATAAGCAACTTCAGCAAAGTCTCAGGATACAAAATCAATGTGCAAAAATCACAAGCATTCCTATACACCAATAATAAACAGAGAGCCAAATCATGAGTGAACTGCCATTCACAAATGCTTCAAAGACAATAAAATACCTAGGAATACAACTTACAAGGGACGTAGTTTGTCTAAAAGACAGGATGAGGATGCCCTTGAGTTTTCCTTCTTCACACATGTGCACTTCCCCTTGGACTTTCTCTACCGTGTCTCATGCAAGCACGTGGTGGTCACCAGAAGTTCAACAGATTCAGTGTCATGCTTCTCATAGGTCCAGGCCTACAGAATCATGGGCTAATAAACCTCTTTTCTTTATAAATTACCCAGTACTAAGTATTCTGTTATAGCAACACAAAAGGGACTAAAACATTGTGGAAAGAGGATATTAAAGAAATGGAACACGTACATTTTTCCCCGAGGAAGATTTCATTATCATTAGGAATCCTGAACAGACATGAAATGCTTAAAAATGTTTACAAAAAAATAAGCAATTTTTGTTTGGGAGCTTATATGTTGAGAGGGGGACCAAAGGAGTCTTTCTGGAGGGAGGGAATTTTGAGGTGTGTCTAGCAGGTGTCTTTTAAATCCGAATTGCTGAAGAGGAGATGCAAAGATATTGACAGCCAAAATGCTAACACGGCTAATCAATGACTTCCTTCCCCCAAATACCTCCAGCCTTCTGAATATTGTTGTATATAATGGAAACTCCTCTAGGGATAGGGCGAGGAAGCTTCAACCAGACAATGTCATTAACCCTTTTCCAGTCCGTTAAAAAGACCGAGGTTGAAAATTAATCACAAAATAGATTGAAGCATGGGATTTTTGTTTTCCTTTCCACCAATTTCCTTAGTCTATTGTGACATTCTGGTGGACAAGTTACAGTATCAGGCATGGAAATATCTGTCTGCGACAATTTTCCTGTTGTTCTCTCTGAAGCTACACGGCATATTGTTGCACCCCAACTCACGAAAACCTAACAGGCAGATATTCAGACTCTTAACTAAATTGATTGGTGTACGGTTCTTTATATCACAAAAAGAGCTCTTATAAAAGGATTTATCATTGTTTTATAAAGTCATGTTTTTAAGAGACATTTAAGTGCTGTCTGTATTTCAGGCACTGTAGACACAAAGCTGTATAAAACAGGATTCACTGCCCTCTCAGATCTCCGAGTATGCTGGAGGAGACCACGCTGTTCTGGCATAATTATAATCAAACCCATTTGTTATAATAGAAAGACATGCAAATGCTTTAGGATTAAGGTTAGGACAGTTAACTGCTGCAGGTATTGGACAAGTCTACCCCAAAAAAGGTGATACTTCAAGTGGAAATGAACAAGTTCACCAGATAAAAAGGGATAGCTTCCCTCAAGGATGACAAAACAGAACAGTAAGAGAGTGCTAAAAAAAAAAAAAATCAATGTGTTGCCATGGTTTCCTCTGCATTCATGGTATTTCAATCTAGAAGACTACTTAGATATAATTACCAAAGGACTCATGTGTGATTAGCAGTAATTCTTAATTTATGTCACCAGACCAAGAAGTTTGTTGTTGTTACTGTTATAATTGGAGCAGGAAAATTGAAGTTTCTGGAGACAAGAGATTAAGGGTAAGCAATAGGAAACCACTGAACATTCTTAGCAAGAGAATAGTCACATGCTCTGATTTGTAGGGCTTAAAAAAAACAAAACAAGATTATTTTAGACGTGATATAGGGAGTAGATTAAAGGGTAGAATTCCTTAAATAGGATCTCTCTTGTTACATTTAAAATATAAGTTTATTTACAAAATTTCTTCCTGCACGGAGCAAACCCTTATCCACAGCTGCTTAACAAGCTGGCAGATGTGGCCTGTAGCAACAGGGACACACCTCTAATATGGGAGGTGATGTGTGATAAAGCCCAGCTTGTCTGTCATAGTGTTTTAATGCCTTGTTTCTTTATTTTTCAGAGGCACACAGCATTTTTGCTTAAAGCAACTACTCCAACTTTAAACCTGATAAACTATGATTGACTTTGCATCACCTACACTAAAAAAGTTTTCAAAGTATCAAAACAATGGCTCTAAATAATTTAGATATATAAGTTGTCTGTCATTTTTCTTCCATTTCCCCACCAAAAATCTCCACAAGTTCTTTGAAACCTACAGTGACATGCATTTTACCTCTGGACTGTCTGCAAAGTTGGGATGGGATTTAATTCATTCTTTAAGATAAACAAGGAAAGCCTGTAAGGAAATTTCTCAAAATGAGGTCTACAATACATACTCCTAGTATTTTTTTTTCCAAGGAATTTCTAAATTGAGTTTAAAGTTTGCTTCTGATGGCTAGTATCCTGCTGAGTTAATAATTTTCAAATTTAGAAGACATAAAATAATAAAACTAAGTTGAAAAAAGCCACGATAGTCCAGGTTAGTGCTTTGGAACTTCTGGCGATATGGTCAGGGATCTTGGCAGGCAGTTGGCTTTATTCTTGGGTTTTAAATAATATTAATGTGGAAATCTTTGGCCACTTATGACTCTAATTCTACTCTGATGGCATAGTGTAGGCATCGTTGGGCACTATTTTTCATTTTTTACTTTTAAAATAAGTGAGAGACTTTAGAAAACTCAATCTCAAACTTCTCAGAACAAAGGATCCAGGAAAATGAAGCTCTGCCTGCCATTTGCAAATAACCAGAAGGATCATATTGTAAGTCAGAGAGCTTGAAAAGCAGTTCACCCTGCTTCCTTTTTCTCTTACTTTCGTTGACAGACTTTGTGTTTGCCAAGCCAAGGAGGAGGAGAAAAGAGATTAATAATGGCAAATTACCTAGGATTGATTCAGACTGGTGATTGATGAAAAATTTTTCAGCCATTGGCTAAAAAAGAAAAATCTAAGTGTAAGGTTGTTTGTATTCATAATGTCATTTCAATCCGAGGTTTATTTATCACAGTCCAATGGACTTTAGGCCGTGAGTCATTCCTTTAAGACCCAAAAGCTTAGCCTTTGTTGTATAGGAACTCAAGAGTCTCTGCCCAAAATGTTAGGTAGGTGGCTTTGAAAACTGTTAGTCAGTGCCATTGAGGGTGGTGATGGGAAAGCAGTTGCCTGTTGTGCAGAACTGCTTGAATAATCTTCTTAAAACACCACTTTGATCCTTCTTATCAGGTCAAGACTAAATTCTCTAGTCATGGATCCAATTCCTTCAACACACAGCTTCACTGGCTATCTCTGAGCCTCTCTCTTACTCTCCCCTGGTGCCACCTACTCATCAATTTGTACCTTACACTTGGTTACTCCTCTTTTTTTTTTTTTTTTTTTTTTTTGAGACACAGTCTCATTCTGTCACCAGGCTGAAGTGCGGTGGCTCGATCTCGGCTCACTGCAACCTCTGCCTCCCCGGTTCAAGCCATTCTTTTGCCTCAGCCTCCCAAGTAGCTGGGATTACAGGCATGCGCCACCACATCCAGCTAATTTAATTTTTGTATTTTTAGTAGAGACGGGGTTTCACCATGTTGGCCAGGATGGTCTCGATCTCTTGACCTCGTGATATGCCCGCCTTGGCCTCCCAAAGTGCTGGGATTACAGGCGTGAGCCACCACGCCCAGCCTTACTCCTTTATTTTCATGGCCCATATTTTATATCTTTGCCTTTGGTGCACATGCTCAACCTAGGATACTTTCTTAAATATTCTCCCTTAAACAAAACCTTCAAATTCATTCCGGAGTTTAGAATCTCACTTTACCAGACTTACCCCACCTGTGAAAGATATTTTGGTACCCCATGAAGGAAGGCAAGGTACTACCTGGTAATACTTTAAACCCTTTGTCATGCATTATTAGCCCTTTCATTCACAGGTTATAGGACCTTAGAACTGAAGGGATCCTAGGGATCACTTACAGGGGGGATTATTGAGGCTTTTCCAATGACAGAGAGAGTAAATGATTTTCCCAATGAGACAAAACAGTGCAGTGAAAACTGATGTTTCTGTAGACAGTCTTGATGCTCAATGATATCAGGAGATGATTCACAGTCCTCAAGGGCAGTTCACTTATGTTCCTGACAGTTCAGAGTTAAATCTGAATCTCATAAACCATGTATTCCATGTAACTCTTGTGTGATATCTCCCAGTTCAGAAGGATAGACATACTTCAGAGCATCACATTGTCTACCCACTCCAAGAGCAGCGAGCAAGTGCTGCATTTTGGAAAGCTTTCTTGGTTGTTTGATGTAAATTAAGGCTTCTACTTCCACTTTCTTATAGTAACCATTTACTTTCTCAGAGCAAACCTTTACCTTTTTATATGTGAATTTGCCTGTGATTATATTATTATATATTGCTATTATTATTTTAATAATAATTTAATTATTATATTATAATTGGACTGTAAAAATCATGAGGGCAATGGCTGGGATTCCTTTATGTATCTTTGTATCCTAGTGTCTAGCACATGCTTTGAACATAGCAGGTACTCAAGAAATATTGAATGAATAAATGTATGTTTGTGTCTTTTTTTTCTAGTTTAAGTGTAAAGTCTATAGGAGAGGGACTTAGTGCTTGTTAGCTTAAAGTAGGTCACTTAATGCCAAATCAGGGTTTTTAAAGAAAATTCACTAGAAAGGGGGTCAAAAATGTAAACTCCTATAGATGCAAGCAAGGAACATGAATGAGAAAAACCAGGCTGCGTGTGAGAATTACAAGCCAGGGACTCCTGGCTGGCGATGCCCCTCCCAGGCCTTGCTTGGCCACATTAGCATGCCTCAGCTCACCTGTGTTCAGTGGTTCCTGAGCTCTTGCACTGCGCCCATGAAGAATGAGGATACGTGGGACATTGAAGGATGAGGAGGATGGAGAAGATTTTTATCGAATGATGAAAATGGCTTTCAGCAGAGACGGGAACACAGTTGCTGGGGATGCAGGGATTGTTCCCCTACCCAAAGGCTAGAAAGATCCCCCTGGTGGCCAGGTCTGGGGCCTTTTATGGACTCAGAATGGGGAGTGTGTGCTGATTGGTTTGTGAGTATGCAAATAAAGTTAAAGCAAAGGCACCACTCAAAGGTGGGCACAACAAAGTAGAAAAACTAATTAGGAACATCAGTTTTCACTGCACTGTTTTGTCTCATTGGGAAAATCCTTTACTCTCTCTGTCATTGGAAAAGCCTCAATAATCCCCCCTGTAAGTGATCCCTAGGATCCCTTCAGTTCTAAGGTCCTATAACCTGTGAATGAAAGGGCTAATAACGCATGACAAAGCATTTAAAGTATCACCAGGTAGTACCTTGCCTTCCTTCATGGGGTACCAAAATATCTTTCAGAGGTGGGGTAAGTCTGCCTTTGGTGCACGTGCTCAACCTAGGATACTTTCTTAAATCTTCTCCCTTAAACAAAACGTTCAAATTCATTCTGGAGTTTAGATTCTCACCTTACCAGACTTATGTATATGTAAAATAGGTGAAGGATGGGGACCAATTAGAGGAAAGCTTGCCAAACAGGAAGACAAGATCTCAATCTGGGTCCAAAGATTTAACTTGTAGGTTGGCTTTCAGTCTTTAAACTGTCTTCATCTTGGAGGTGGGGTTTCACTGAGGACCCACTTCTGTCTGCCTAGAATTTCTCTGCCTCCTACCTCTATTACAAGCACCATGATTAGTAAATGATACCCAGAACCAGGGAGGCAATAGAGAGTGGAGAGCAATGTGGCAAAGGAAAGAGCATAGGCCTCAACTAAATGGTCAGGATGTTACTAGGTAGAAATGGAAATCCAGTGTAACCAGGTCTGATTTTTCTAGAGAGTGAAAATCTAGCTTTTGATATAAAATATCACAATATTAAAATATTGATAATTCACTCATTTTAAAAAGAAAAACACTGTAGGCAAAACAAATCTTTCTATGGGAAGCCCAAAGGCTATAAGTTACCAGACTCCTGTTCTAAAATCCAAGGAATGTGACCAGGCAGCTCTATAAGGGTAATTGAACCCAGTCTTCCCCATCTTTCCTGCATACCATGGGACTGCCTCTGGTACGTGGTGTCACGATCCAAATGTTGGGTCACCTGAGGGCCAGAAGGGCCAAACCTTTTATTCTAATCCAGGACCTACCAAGGCCAAAAAGAGATGGCACAGATGTGCCCTGCTGGCAGGCTGTGCAATTTGAGTCAGTGAATTCTCCCCATCACTCTACCCTGAGTCTTCATTTTTCATCTGAATTAGTGCAACAACCTCCACATTGGTCTTTCTGCTCCTAGGCTGACTCCTTGCCAATCTGTCCTTCACATGGTCACTCCAGTTCTCTTTCTAAGAGGCCAAGTTGGTCATGTCACAGCCCTGCTTAAAACCCTGCAATGACTTTCCATTCTCTTTAGAAGAAAAATCAAGCTCCCTACCTGCTTTCAAAGCCTTCCAGACTCTGACAGTTGCCCAGCTCTCCTGCCCCCATTTTCTCCTGTTTGTCTTCTTATACATAAGGCCAAATCCCCTCTTGCTTCTAAGCCTTTCCACATGCTGTTCCCTCAACTTGTAATGCCACATTTTCTCTTCAATCAAGACTGACACCTCCCTGTGGTTAGGCAAAATCCTATTCAACCATCAAGTCCAACTTACATTTTACTTCCTCAAGGAGATCTTGCTGAACCCCTAAATGGGTAAGAGCACCCTCTACTTTCCTTGTGATAGTAAATTTTGTGCATTGTTGTGCAGTGTCTGCCCTCCCCACTAGTCTATAAGCTCCATGAAGAGGGGACTCACTTTATATAGCACTATCCCCCAAAACTAAGCACAATAAGGAGCATATTCTAGAATCTCAATAACACGTACTGATAGAGAAAGTGATCAAGTTAATATTTCATACCAGTTTTTCCCCCAAGCTGCCTGTTGGGTGCTATGATATCCACTTCTTTATTCAGGGCTTGTATTTGTAATCAGACATAGTTCTTAACTTTGGCTTATGTTTGATAGTCCCTAAGTACCAACTTTATCCACTAATTTCCATTGATAGCCATACTCCATATTTTTCACTTTCCAAAAGCACCATGAAATATTAGCAGTCAGTTGCAAAACAAGAAGCTAGATATATGTCTACTCACATTAAAAATCTCTAGATATTTTAGTGAGTAGAGCAAGTTTTAAAAAAATACACAGAAGAATGTTACATAGTTCTACAAGATTATTTTAAGAAATTTGTAAGCTCTAGGAAATCTTAAATTTTGAAGACACTACTCCACCTAATTTGAGACCTTTTTCCTAAATTAAATATAAATTTTTTGTTGTAAAAAATGTTAGGAAAGATTTTTCTAATTTTGCTTTTGAAAAGATTTAGTTACAAGTAACTTATTTGTTTTGTAATTAGTTATAATTTTTCAGTAATTATCATTTGCACTTGGGAACATTTGTGAAGTAAGGAAAATCTAACCTACCCATTGTTTTCAAATGTAATGACTTGTTTATAAATGCTATATTTGTTAATATTAAATTTGGTAGAGTTTTAAGCATTATTTTGAAATTTTGTAACTTTCTATACTTTAGAGGCAATAAAGAATGTTAGTACTTAAATATATTCATGGCTTCTGTAAAGCGGGTAAGCATTAGTCATTATGCCAATAGTGTCCAACCAAATGGTTACATGGCTATAAATATAAATACAGATATAGATGAAAATGCATAGAAGAAATAAAAGATCTGGAATCATATACAAAGAACTGATAACACTGGTTAACTCTAGGAAGAGAGCCAGTACTGAAAGTGGAGGGCTGAGAAACACTAGCTTAATCCATAATGTCTAAGTTTTTCACAAAGACAATGTAGTCCTATATTACTTTAAAATACTTGAGTGGGAGATCTCATAGATACTAACGATTTTCAAGTAGATATGTGTGTTTATTAATGATGGAAAGATTTCTAAGCCTGTTTTTGCTAGACTGTAACATATTTAAATAGATGAAATAGTTAGTGTTGATTTTATACAAAACAAACAAGCAAACAAAAAAATCTCCAAGATAATTGTACAAAAATTTCACTGAAGTATCTGACTATTTCAGGTCTCTTAGAATAGATAATTCAATATATAACTTTTGTAATAAATCTTCCCCAATGCTAATATCTGATTTTATAGCTTCTGGGTGCTTGGAATCGAAAAAGAAATTGATTTGAAAATTCCAGTATTAAAATAATGATACTCCAGAGGAAAAAGTAAGCAGACCGTGTCTCATTAATGTTGTTACTTTGCAGCAGTTTGGTTTCATCTCAGCATTTATTCCAAGGCTTTGTTAGTTGCTATAAGGCAAAGCATTTTCTAAAGACTCTAAATCAAAAGAATTTTCTAAAGACTTTGAGATGTCATCACAGAGGAAGATATTGGAATTTCATGTAACATGACCCTCATTCTTTCAACATATATTTTAATAATTACTTTTGAGAACATTTGCAAGCAGATATTTACATATGAGCATAACAAGTACAAGTCTGTTCAAATGCATCCAAGAGCATTTGTGCTTCCTTCCATTCAGAAAAGACAGTATTCTTATAAGTGTCAGAGTTTTATATAGTCTGTCAGTAAAAATAGTATTTCTCAATAATCTAGTTACCACATGATGTTCTCCTGCATTACTTAATTAATTCTAAAAAGTAATTCTTTATATTCTTTTCTTAATAGCCTTCTTTTGTCCATTAATTTTCTCTCAACAGACCCAGAAACTGAATTGACCAGGATGAGCACAAGGACCATCTTCTGTTCTATTTTTTAGCATGGAAGAATGTATTTATCTTTTTATTTCCAAGATGAGATCTAGAGAAAATGTTAATTGATTCTTTTTGGCAATACGTGAGAAGTGGTAAAAGTATCATTCTAAAAACATGAGATAGCAAACAGTGCTAAAAAGAAGAATTAGAAAACATTAAAGTCCAACTTTCCAAAATGACATATTATGAAAGGGACAAGAAACAGGAACAAAGAAATCCATCAACCTGATGAGAAAGATTTCATTAAATGTCATAACATTCAAATGAAGCAAGCAGTAAGAACTTAAGGCATCACTGAAAAAAACTAAGCATCATGGATGTAAAATGGAGTTGTGAAGAGGAAAATGGAAGATATTAAGAAAATTAACAAATTGCTGTTTTTAGTGGGTTGCAGCACTTAGATAAGGAAAAGTAACATGGAAAAGAAATCTGTTTTTAGATCTTGATTGTATGAATTTTGTAACCTGAGTCAGGTGCCATGAAGGATCAGTCAGCTAAAACTCTTAAGGGGAAAATTACCTTCTTCCCTATAGGAAGCCTTGGTCATCCAATTGGAGAATTTGGTTCTATTTTGACATTGTATTGGTATTTGGGGTAATGCCGAAAAACAGACAAATTCTGAGAACAAAATCTGAACCATTCCAGACACAGATTGTTCCGAGCCTGGGCTTGGCCCAAAGCATCTCATTGTTGCTGTTTGGGTTTCGCATAGCCAGACTTTTTAAGACCTCTGACCTATTTCTCTGAACACAAACGCTTATGATTTCCAATTTCCCTCCTTTATTTTAGACTGACTGCAATGGCCATGCCTCATTTTGAGTGGGTCTTAACTTACTTTTAAAACTCTTGGAGAGAAACATAAAACTGAACCCAAACATTGAAGCCACATGTGCAGACCACCCAGCACCCCTCAACCCCGTTCCCATGAGCCTGCGTCCACCCTAGCAATCCATGAGCATTCCAGTTCTTCCTGGGCAGGGAGGCAATATTCATTCAAAATTCCAGAAGGTGATTAGCTAGGCATGGTGGCGCACACCTGTGGTCCCAGCTACTGAGGAGGCTGAGGTGCAAGGATCACTTGAGTTCAGAAAGTCCAGGCTATGGTGAGCCATGATTGTGCAACTGCACTCTTAGCCTGAAAGACAAAGCAAGACTCTGTCTCAAAAAAAGAAAAAAGAAAAATCCACAACAACATTCAAAAATGAATCTCAACACTATCTGGTTTCTGCTGAAATAAGGCGGCTGCTCATGAGGGCTGTTTTAACTCACAAGAGTTTCAGCACATACAAACAATTATTGCTATGACACCGAGGTTGAGAAAAACGAAGCTGGCTGTTAACATTTTTCTCTAAATCCATCCCAATGATGTTAAAAGTTCCTTTTTTTTTTCCTGTGCCCCCCCAGATGATCTTGACTTGATAGACATGATCCCAACAGCACTTAGCTATGTGCACAAGTCTTTTATCTCTGTTACAGCCTTCTCATTTTAATCATCAAAAGAGGCCATCAACCAACATTCTGCTTGTGGTTATAAACATGAGACAAATAAAATAAAAAGTGCTTGGCATGTCATCATCCCACTTTTGTATTACTGAATGCACTTTAAACTATGTCTTTGTGGAGGACAGTGTGGCAATTCCTCAAAGATGTAAACCAGAAATACCATTTGACCCAGCAATCCCATTACACCCAAAGGAATATAAATCTTTCTATTATAAAGGTACATATACAAGTATGTTTATTGCAGCACTATTCACAATAGCAAAGACATGGAATCAATCCAAATGCCCATCAATGATAGACTGGAGAAAGAAGATGTTGTACTTATACACCGTAGAATACTAGCCAGCCATAAAAAGGAGTGAGATCATGTCCTTTGCAGGGACATGGATGGAGCTGGAAGCCATCATCCTCAGCAAACTAACACAGGAAGAGAAAACCAACACCACATGTTCTCACTTACAAGTGGAAGCCAAACAATGAGAACACATAGACACAGGGAGGGGAACATCACACCCTGGGGTCTTTCAGGGGGACAGGGGTAGAGAGAGCATCAGGATTGATAGCTAATGTATGCAGGGCTTAATAACTAGGTGATGGGTTGACAGGCGCAGCAAACCACCATGGCACACGTCTACCTAAATAACAAACCTGCACATCCTGCACATGTATCCCAGAACTAAATAAAAATAAAGTAAAATAAAATGAATATCTCTTGAGCACAATGTCCACGGGCCCTTTCTGATCAGGAAGGAATCACTCTTAAGCTTTTCTCTTGTCCAATGACTTGCACAGCATCTACCCTGCTCTGGGGTCCACTCATCTTAGACTTTCCAGAAGAGTGTCTGTTTTAAATACCGTGTCCTTCCATTGCCTTAAGACATTGGATGTAAAATGTCCCCACCCTTCCCAGGATGCTCTTGGACCAAACTATCTATACATTGGTTAGGGAAATGTTTGGTGTAGGCACTATTTTCTCACAAGTCTTCATAATTAGCTTTCCTATCTATCACTATAGTGATCTAGGGCATCCCAGGATATCTGGTATCCCAAGGAATCAAGCTTTCAGCCAAGGTTTTACCCTTGAAAAAATGGGCATCACTCAACCATTTCAACAGTGAACTCAAGGATAGCCCATTACCAGAAGAATCCCATCACACTCACCCTCACCGCCAATCACAAATATTCTCAGAGTACAGAGGCTGGTATAAAATATCTTTTCACTGGGTCACTTCTCAGACATGCAGAGGCCTTCTCAGATGAGCATCCATAAGTTCCTCTCCCTTGGTTTCCTTTCTTCCTTTCTTTTTCTACTCTCTGTCCACCCCTAGAACCTCCTTTGTTGCTGGTCCTGTGTCTGAGCCCTTGGAAACCCATTCTTAGTTTCATTCAAGGAGGAGATGGTGAGTTCTTACCTTCTTTAAAGCAGAACACTTTCAAGACAAACAAATCTCTCTCGTGCATAACATGGATGCATTATTCTGCTGCAAAAATCCCTCCTGGGCAAGGTGAAGAAACATCAAAATATAGGTGGTCCAGGGGAAAGAAAAGCCCATTCTATCACAGTTCAATAACAAGAATTTAAAGAGACAAAAATTTAAGATATAAAAATATTTTGTTTTGCTAGGAGTGGTGGCTCATGCCTGTCATCCCAGCACTTTTGGAGGCCAAGGCAGGCAGATCACCTGAGGTCAGGAGTTCGAGACCAGCCTGGCCAAACATGCTGAAACCTCATCTCTACTAAAAATACAAAAATAAGCTGGGCGTGTTGGCGTGCACTTATAATCCCAGCTACTCAGGAGGCTGAGGCAGGAGAATCACTTGAACCCATGAGGCAGAGGTTGCAGTGAGCCGATATCACACCATTGTACTCCAGCCTGGGCAACAAGAGTGAAATACCATCTCAAAAAAAACAAAAAACTTAAAATATTTTGTTTCTAAGAAACTACTCTCTCTCTCTATATATATATACATACATACACACATATACATATACATATATTATATATGTGTATATATACGTATGCATATATGTCATGATGCTTAAAGTTGAGACAGTGTCTATTAAGATAAGCATAGTTAATATCATTGAGTGCTCTCTTTGTGCCAGATTCTAAGTGTTTTATTTCTATTATATTATTTAATCCTCAAAACAACCCAAAGTAGTAGATGTTATGGTTGCCATTTTGCAGCTGGAGAAACAAACTGGAAAGTTCAAGTTGCTTGATTACAGTCAGACCACGCCTTCTGATTTGGGTTCAGAAGATGATGGGCACTGTCTGCATTATAGTTCTTTGAGTGTGACAGTTAATCCTTGATTAAATCGAAAGCATCTGGAAGTCGAAAAGCTTCATACCACCTCTCCCCACTGCTCCACTAGAACTTAGAACAATGACCCACATACATGAGGAACTGACAAACATTTGTGAAATGCATCAAGCCACAGCAGAATTCTGCATAAGTTAAAAATTAAATTTTGCAGAAATAGTATCATATTTTTGCAGTTATATCCAAGTGTTCACACTTTGAGGTCACACATATAGTAATAAGTGAGATATAGTGATGACAGGAACATAGTTCAAAAGGGAACAAAAAACTTTAGCCAGAATCAACAAAATAAATGTCTTCCTGCACCAGAAATGGAACAGAGATGCAAAGTGGTGAGGTGGCTGAGACCAGCAGCCCAGGAGGCCCTGAGTCTGGAAGCAGGCAGTGGCTACCAAGAGATAATGTTCTGTTGGGTAAAGGGGACTAGGAGTTCTCCATCAAACACAGGGCAAGGGCCAGGCTCGCAGTTTGAAGGCAGGAGCTGAGGAGGGGCTCTCCCTAATCATGAAAAGAAACTAAAGAAGGAAAAACTAGCACGACAAATGTCCCCTAGAGAGATGGTTTTGGAGAGCAGCTCTTAGTTTCATCAGAATGCGATAGTAAACCATGTTGCCAGCTGGCCAAGTGAGAGGATCTTCCATCTCCAACATCACAGTGGAACAGGCATCTGAAACTATCATCTGAAACAACAGCTAGGGAAAATGCTCTGAATCCTCTTAATCCCAGAGGCTCAGAGGGCCAGGAGGAAGCAATTGCAAATCTGCTAGTCTGAGAGAGAGAGACAGATGCATTATGCAATCTAATACAAAAAGAGACAGCCAAGAAAATCAACCATCAAAATATGAATTTACTCCAGACTTAATTTTTAGAATTTTTTGGCAAAACCTTCAAATATGTAGGCTAAATGTGTTCAAAAAGATAAATGAGGCATAACTTCTTTTAACAAGAAAAAGACTGCATAAAACACAAACAAGGAGAAATGAAACAAGTACAAGTAGCACCAAAAAAGAACCTACTATAAATGCGGAAATGAAAGATATAATAATAAAAATTAAAATAAAGTACACCCGATAAATTAGTACAGAGTTGAAGAAAGGTGAATGACTTGGCCAGTATTTAGAAGGATCAAACCTGCTTTTCAGTTCACATCAGGAAGAAAACACCAAATAGGTCTTGCTTTCTTTTTTTCCAAAAACAGTCTACTACAAGCGAGGGGGTGCTTTGGGGCTGCTTAAGCTCCCACAACCTTCGTTCAGCAACCATCTTTGATTAAGAAAATTAAAGAATAAATGCGTCCTGTGTTCTGTGCGGTAAGTATTGGCTATTCAGTTGCTGTAAAAGTACAAGTAGCCCCTCTTTGCTATAAGAGTTTTAAACCAGTGAGAAGAAGTGACTTTCCCATTTCACTCTTCTTACACCCATTTTGGGGATCAGAGACAGGAGACAGGGGCAGAGCCTCTGGGCTGGGGGCTGCCTCCCTGAGCAAGTCACTCCTGTGTTCCAGTGGGAGCGTATGGTGTGAGGGGCCCAACCTGGACATCTCTTCAATCCCAAGATGTATAAAAACAAATCTCTCAGTGAAGGATCATTCATGCCTATTGCCAGGAGTTACAGAGGAATAAGCGTGAGATTTAAAAGAGGTTTTTATTACCTTGTCTGAAGAGAGAGCTGGTGCTGCTGGGTTTTCTGCATTCCAACCTCTGAAAGAAGGGTTGTGTGTGTGACTCTGTGAGGTGGCCCCATTCCTGAGAGAGTCTCTAGGTACATGGGAAATAAGATGCATTGGAAATGGCACTCATCTGGGACACTCTAGAGCTGTTGTCTCTGCTGAAGGAGCCACCCTCCCCCTGACTGGGAGGGCTCCTAGCTAGGGATGGTGTATCACACCTGCGACAGTTCCCCTTAAAGACGCTCTCCACTCAGACACAGGAGGCAGGCTGAGGAACTGAGGGGCACTAGGAGACTTGGGGTTGCAGAATGGAACATGTACATTGGATTTTCTTTCAATTTATTTAGTCTTAAAAAAAAAACAAACCATGCCATGGACAGTTTGCTTGGTATTTGAAAGCTTGATGCTCGCCATCACTGAGGATTTGAGCAAAGTGAATATTCCCTGAAGTCTTTTAATGAATAGGCATTAAAAACAAAAAAAAGCTATATAAGAAACAATGGAGCCATGAAAGCAGATTGAGGCAGATGAGCCATTTTATTTGGAGGATCCTCTGAGCAGTGATTGCCTTGAATAGTTTTGCCTGTACCTTGACCTCAGCTGGTCTCATGGTGAACCATGAGCCCTCACTTCCCCCTAGCTTCTCCGTGGGGCCAAATCCAAAGTGTGTACGTTGGACCTGTAACCACCCCTGCCTATCCCTGCTGCACATCTGGCCTGCTGCTCACCACCTCTGTGGTCAAGGCTTCCTTCTGCCCTTTACAAGCTTTTACCTCTCCAGAAAATTCTACCTTCACTCTATCTTGCTTAACAGTGTCTTTTTATATTTTCCTGTGTTATTTATTTTGCTTAGTTTCCATAGAAACATAGGACTGGAGGATACTGTGGGGATTATCTACACCTACATCTTACAGATGAGAAAACTGAGGCCCAGGGAGATGGAGTTAGATTTTGTTTTGAGTGAGCCATGGGGGAAAAGAAGGATCTGTATAAAAGGACCTGGCTCCTCTCAGAGAGCTGGCTGTGTTTCTAGAACTTTGCGTCAATGAATTTCTCAGGGTAGCAGGTTATTCCTGCATCCCCAGAGCGCCCCAGAAGCCCAGCACCAGAGCTCATTCTGAGAGTATCTGCACTCCCTCTGGGATCGGCTGACCCTGCCTCTGACCCTTTTAGACTCTTGGCGTGGTCTGGACAAGCAGGCTTCTTTCCCCAGCTTCCTGGCAACCATGATGTCATCCAGAATGTTCTCTCTCCAGCCTGACCTCATTTCCATCTTGCTGCCTCTCTCTAATGCTGCCACTCTCCTTGCCATGGAATTTGCTGGCGGGCCCATCAGCGGGGTGCCTCCTTCTGCCCCTCCTAAGTGTCTTTGGTGCCCTCGTGCCCATGAGCAGGAGTCTGTTACGAGGCTGCATTTGGACCAGCCCCCCAGTGGAGTCTCGCTGTTTTGTTCCCAGCTCCACAGGGAGGGCAATGTGACCCATCCACACCTGCACACAGTGCCTGCCAAGGCATGACGTGCTGAGGAAGATGTTTGCAAATTTGAAGGCTGATGAGGATAAGGTTCTCGGAGAGTTCCTGCTGTACATTTGTGGCCTAGGGCTTCTCCTTATGGAGAATAAAGTGAGTCAAATTCAATTGGCCTTAGAATTATAGAAGGTTAGAGCTGAGTCTTAAGAGATCATCTAGATGAGAGAGAGTCCACCAGGGATCAAATTTCATGTCCACACAAATCACCATAGGTGGTTGTTTAAAATTCAGATTTCTGGGTCTTACCTAGAGAGATTAGGAATTTAGTTGGTCCACAGTAGAGGCAAGGAAAAGGACTTTTTAATAAGCATAAGTGGTTCAGATTTGGAACCCCTCGAAGGTGCAAATAAGGAAGGCAAGAGCCGGGTCCGCAGTGTCCACTGCCTGTCGGTCCCCACCCAGGTGATGAAGGCTGTGGCTCCCCAGTCTCTGCAGAGGGGAGCCTCTGATCTTGCACCTCTGCGTGACCTGGTCTTCCTTTTGTTTCTAGAACTCTCCCTTCTGTGTGTCCCACCCTGGATCCTCCAGAGGCAGGCTGTGCTCCCAGAAAGGTACCCAGAGGAAAACACAAAGGTATGAGGGAGGGCAGCACAGAAAGGAAACTGAATGAGCAGTGAATGCAGCTTCAAAACTACTTCACGATTTTGCCAAGGGAAATTGCTCAGCCCAAACATCCAGGTAATTGGGTTGAAAAACAGTCATCAAGCCATCTGCCAGCCAATTAAATGTGCGGTCAGTCACTCACCTGATGAAACACCAAACAAAAATGTCTGCTTCAGCTGTTCCTTCCTCCTCCGTCCTCATCTTCCCCACTTCTTGCTTATTTTACTTCCCGATGGATGATGTGAGAAACCAAGTCAGAAAGAGAGATTAAAACAAAAGTTGCATTGTTTATCAATGTTAAACTTGTTTAACTTATTTTGTCAGAGTTTTTCCATGTGACATTGTGCAAAGACAAATATGTAAATGTGTGACCTGGTTCCTAAAGCTCACCAGGAGTGAGGCAACAGGACAGAAACCCAGAGGGGCACCAAAGATTGGGTGCTGCATACACAGAGAGTACAAAGGGAGGGGGGCATTAACCATTTTCTAGTAGAGATGCCTTTTAAAAAGATTTCATCGGCCGGGCATGGTGGCTCACACCTGTAATCCCTGCACTTTGGGAGGCCGAGGTGGGTGGACCACCTGAGGTCAGAAGTTCAAGACCAGCATGGCCAACATGATGAAATCCCATCTCTACTATAAATACAAAAAATTAGCCAGGCATGATGGTGGGCGCCCATAATCCCAGCTACTCAGGAGGCTGAGGCAGAAGAACCACTTGAACCCAGGAGGCAAAGGTTGTAATGAGCTGAGATCACGCCACTGCACTCCAGCCTGGGCAACAAGAGTGAATCTCTGTCTCAAAAAAAAAAAAAAAAAAAAAAAAAAAAGAGTTATTTTATCCTTTGAAGTTCCTCTTAAAGAGCCATTCGACTCTTTTGCACCTAGTGTGCAACTTCAAATTATTTCTTCTTGCAGTTTTCTCAGTGCTTGCCAAGACCTCACAGATGAGAGGATGTTTTATACCTTCAGTGTGAGTTTTGTTCCATTCACAGACATTAATCACCAAGTGCCAAGAAGGGGCTGATATATGGCACACAACAACCAGCATAAATTACATTTTAAGGCACTCAGATAAGAGCAAAGTCAACATCTCCATGTACCACCTCAAATTCCTTTTGGAATTAGATGGTGGTATAAATCTCAAGTTACAAATAAATGAGACATTTCTGTACTGTGTTATACTAACATCATAAAAACAAACCACTCTTTTCCTCTTCTGAGTGTGCCTGAATTTGAACCAGGAGTAAAAATAGTTAAATAAACACAAAAGTTTGTTAAATGAAAGTGAATTTAAAATAAGAATTTAAAAATCATGAAATGCAAGTGGTCATCACACATTGTGGCTACTTAAGATCCCAAATCACATGGTGACAAAGATGGTCTTGGGCAAATGATCCTCTTCCTCTTCTTCCTCTGTTGGGTAATAGTTCACATGTGGATGACTTACTTAAAATGCTAAGGTTATAGGGGGATCACGACTATAAAAGTTATCTGGTTAAGAAAAAACAATGGTGGAAGTTTGATGATAAAATATGAGAAGTGACCGTTTGTGGGCCTGGAAAATCCCACACATACATGTCTTTTGTGAGCTCATTTGAGCATCACTTCTCAAGATGTGCTAGAAGGAGCTCTGAACCACCCTGCTGCTGAAGTAGAAGTGAGGCTCACAGCCATCACTCAGAAGATGCTAAACAAACCTTGATGAAATAAAGATGTTACATAAGATAGTAACATCTGCATCTATTTATAGTTTATGGATACACAGAACACATGCCATGCACAAGGTACCTCTAGATTTTATGAAGAACTTTTGGGGAAAAATTAAGTACTTTTCATCAAACGGAAGGATTGAAAGTGATTTTATGGTGGCTTTACTGGAGAAATACTATGTTACTCATAAAAATATGGTATATTACTTATTAGAACCAATACAAAAATCATAATCACCAATATCCAACATTCTGGGCAAAAGGTATAAAATCATAGGAATAGAAAGAAGTATATTGATATCAATAAATATAAAATGCAGCAAATTTACTGATGTATACAATCCTACATCTTTTATATGATACTATAAATGCAAATAACAATCTTGCTTTTCAGAAAATGCAGGTACCTAAAAAGCCAGTCATGCTATAAAACAAGTGTAAATGGATTGTTATATTAGTGCCCTGGACGAAGTAAATATATAAGTAAAAATTGAAAGAAGCAAGTAGCAAGATACAATAAATTTGAAATTAATTTATATGGAGCTGAAGTACACATGAACAAAAAATAATAACTGATAGAAAGCTTTAAACTAAATAATAAATTTAAAATAATTCCAATATCATGTTTATGCAGGCAGCAAAACCAAGTACTTCCCTGACTGTGAGTAAACAATAAGAAACAAGGGAAAACATCATTAATTCTAATAGACACTGCGTTGAATCTGTTGTTATTGTAGCGATTCCATTGGTTTTAACTCATAGCTTATGCTAAGGCAAATTTACACCCCAGAGGTTAGTGAAATAATCCCAAATCTGCTTCTTCTTATCAGCCGCGTGACTTGGGTTTGTTATTTCTTCCCATGGGTGCCAGGCTCCGCTGTAAGGAGCAGCAACATCACTATTATCCTGTTGTCCACCCCTCTCCACCTCCTCGAACCTTGGGGGCCTGGCTTGACAACTGGAGCAAGAACCCATTGGATAGAGGGAAAACCTTTTATATTTGGGGAAGAAGCAATATATATCATAACCCAACAAGTACAGTTCATGTGTAGAACTATAATAATGGCTGATATAGGAAAGATACGTTTTGTTAATCATTTTAATTGCCTCTTTAGCAACAAGGCTCTTAAATATTCAGTGGCCAATAAGCCAAATGTTTTAGTCAAATACCTGAAGATTATACTAACACATGGCAGCTGGTTAATTTGCTGACCAGAAGGGATGAGGACCCTGATTGGTTTTTCTATTAGGGCAGTTTTAGACCTGGGAGCTGAAAGCACTGGGGGAAGTGACTGTAAAGAGGTATAACACGTGACATCGTAGAGAGAAGGGGTGGCCCATGCGGACTAGGAGCCTGTGGTCCAGGATGTGAACAACCATGTACTGAACAGTGCTTACAAGCAAAAGGACCTAACAGCAATCATTAGAAAAGCTGCCTTCATTAGATCACTAAATGTTCTGAGAGGCAGCTATGCTCAACTCCTCAGGAATTCATTTAGCTGGTGTAGCCTCAGGCCACACTTTCTTTATGAGAAGCAGTCAAATGACTGTGATGCAAATTGATAGCAGGGAATTTCCAAAGCACAAATCACAAAAACACAAACACATTTCAGGAGCACAATTGTGTCTGTGAGCCTTCAGCACACAAGCTATTCAATCTGTATCTACATCTGAGTCTATAACTATGAACTGAGCACTAGACACTTATATTCCCAAGGACTAATTATGATCAAATGGTCCATTTAATCTACTCTGTCTCATAAGACAAGGAAATGTACACTTTAGAAAGCTTCCCATTAAAAATAAATTACAAAATTTAAAAGGTTAACTAACCTTTAGGTATCTGGGTAAACTTGGCCATCCAGAAACTCTTATTCCCAAGCACTCTGGATTGGGGAATCCTTTAAATAAAACAACATGTAGATTGATTTGGATTATATGTAAATATTGTTTCCTTTTTAAAAATTATGTACCATGTTTCATTTTTTTAACCTATCCATACACCATGAGTGTACATTTTGATGGTCAGTTGAGTTTCTGAACTTGGCATAAATTTCATCTTCTTTTCTTATTGAAACTCTTTTCCTTGTTTTAGTCTCTTTCTTCTCTTTCTCTGTCCCTTTCCTTTCAGAAGCTGTATTCACAGTGATGACAAAATGACGATCTGCTGAATGTTCTTTATTACAATCCACAATATGCTTATTGTTTCCCTGAGAAGAAAAATAAGAGAATCCCCAGTGTGAGGGGAGACTGTCCCCAAAAAGGGTCTCAGCCATTTTCTGCTGCTCTCTGAACCCCAATCCTGGAATTTGAGCTTGAAGAGGTCATACACATCCTACCTTTCTTATTTTGTAGGTAAGGAAATTATGACCCCCAAATGTACCTTCCTCCAACATCACGCTGCTGGCTAGCAGCAGTAAGGCGTCATATCATTTTCCCTAGCTGTTGTCCAGTGCTTGTCCCATTACGTAAACATGTTTCCCTCCGCTTCCGTTCTTACTGATGATAATGTCCACTTAAGGCTATCGTTTGCTTATTTTGGAAGATGGGACTAAAGTGGGTGATGGGAGGAGAGTTATATGGATATTGCCTGTCTGTTTTCTGTAATATGATGAAAGGGTGTGAACATTTCAAATAAAATAATTATACTGTTAGCAGCAGCAAATCCATATGGGTTTGCAGCAGTCTCAATTCTTGTCTCCTCAGAAGAAAGAATTCGACCGAGAGGCATAAGGCAGAGGAAAAGACCGAGGCTAGTTTTAGAGCAGGTGTGGAAGTGTATTAAAAGCTTTCAAGCAGGAAAAAAAAAAGGAAAGAAAGTATACTTGTAAGAGGGCCAAGCAGTCAACTTGAAGGACAAGTGTGTGGTTTGACCTTTGACTTGTGATCAAAAGGCCCCCTCTGCTGTCTTGCATTCCTTCTCCCCTGATTCTTCCCTTGGCTGTGGGCCGTTTGATGTGCAGTGACCTACTGGCACTTGGGAGGTGAGCAAGTGCAGTGTGTTTACGGAGTTGTACGCATGCTCACTTGAGGCATTCTTCCCGTACCAGTCAAATGTCAATGGAACATCATAGACCAGTTAAACTCCGTAATTTTACCTCTTAATGCACATGCTGGAGCCCACTGCCCAACTCCTGAGATCTTATCAGGAAACTGCTGATCACTAGTTTCAGGTTTTTTTCTATCATAGGAAAACTGCCTTTCCCTGGCACTGACTGTGACAAATTATTATTTTAGAGAGACAATTAACAACAGCCAGACCATCACCTGATGTCGCCTGACATTCCTGGGGCAGGGTGGGAGAGCCCTCTCGGGTCTTGCTCATGCCAGACTAGCTGCTTACTGTAACAAAACCTCCTCGAGGAAAAAGACCCCAAATAAATATAAGGTATTAATAAGAACCAGAGAGGGTTTGCTTGATCACAGCATGAATTAATATCTAGATATGAAATGCAGAAATACATGCATTCAGAAATAATCTCCTTTCCTTCCAGAACACTCAGATTGACCAGGAACAGAATTTAAACATCCACAGTCTCTCTGTGGCTATGATTATGATTATGAACATTCCCAACAGTGTCGTAGATATGTAAGCGAAATACTAAGGAATTTCTTTTTCAGAAAGTATATAAAGGCATCTATCATCGTGTTTTCTTCAGATCTGAAACAATTTGTAGACACACACAGGTTATTTTTTTTCCTATCCCGTGAGCCAGGATGCCAGGGCATATATCTGGTCAACCACATCTCAGGGGTTCTGCTTCAATTTTCCCAGGTTTTCTTCTGTGTGCCCCAGTGATCCCTGGAAGCTCCCCACCTCTTGGCAAGAATACAACATTGCCAGGAAGGTGCCAGGGCGGTTGGTTAATCATTGGTCCAAAGAACTTCCTGCAGCTTGCAGGGATCTTCCCCATCGAAACCCTCCAAGGTAGGTAACAAACTCCTGCAATTGACATGCAATGCAAGTCAGGGCCAGCCAAAATTACAACCAGGCAAGTGTCACTTCTAGCATATTCTATGCCCTTTGCCCCATGGTGACTTAGTGATTTTCAGTATTCCCACTTTTATAGAGCAAGTTTTAAGGGGTCTGTGAAGTTACTTTAGCTAAATTAGATATTATAAGTAAAAATTAGTGGTTCAACTCAAAACATGTTTGTATGAAAGAAATAACTGAGCGGTAATTTGGGCTTAGAAAGAAACTCAAGAACTATCTACATTCACACCAAAATCCACATAGAAAGGCCTGCCTAAATGCAAAAATACTTTTGGGCTTATGAAAAAACTGAGGTGGAAAAAAAAAGCTTTTCTCAGGAGAAAGACAGCATTAGTTATTTTTTAAAAGGCAATTTTGCTAAGTTGAAAATCCATTAAGTCAATGAACTATCACTTTCTGAGTTCAAAAAGTGAGACTTTTACTTGCTTAATTATCCTTGCACTCAGTGCCTTTAGACTAAAAATGATCTTTTTTTAACACTTAAAAAATCCACTTCCTTCTCAAAGACCTAAATCTTTGCATCTCCTCTTCATGCCGTCTATATGTACTTAAAATTTTTTTATTTCCTTTTCCAAAAGCCTTAAAGAAAATAAAGATCTAACAATTAGGGTCTTAAGTTAAAATCTGATAACTTTTTTTATTCATCCAAGTTTCTGCATCCCTAACTGCAGCAAATTGAGTGTCTTCAATAACTCTGAACAGCTTTTGACAATTTGAGAGAAAGGGGTGCTGATTAGTCTACTGAGTCATTGACTTGGACTGGGCGACACTAGGAACTTGAGGAAGAGGTGACATTGATAAGTCCAGGAGGTAACATTGATAAGGCCAGGAGGCAGGGAAATACTGGGTAGATGAGGGCAGAGTTCCTGACGAGGGCTCCACCCTTAAGCCTAGAACCGTGGCCCAAAGTGAGAACTATCCCTGTTTTCCTGGCCAAATGTTGCCTTTTGGCCCATCCCATCCCCTATTCTGTACCCATGAGAACCCCAGACCCCAGACTCAGCAGTCATACACACAGAAGAGACAAGTGTCTGAATATCAAGAGGAGAAGAAACAGCTGGATGTCAGAGACTATGGTCGGAGAGGAGTTCAGCTAGGGATTGCTGGACTCCAGGGGAAGATTATCTTCCCACTTCACCCGCTTTCCAGTTCTTCTTTCTGCTGAGAGCCACTTCCACCACTCAATAAAGTCCTCCACATTCACCACCCTTCAATTATTTCTTGTGACCTCATTCTTTCTCAATACCAGACAAGAACTAGGGTACCAAGAGGGCAGGGTATAAAAGGCTGTCCCTGCTGACCCTTCGCTGAGCTGGTTAATACTTAGCTGTCCAGACTGCACCCGGAGCAGCAATCCTGCCCACCCCCCACACGCTCTTCACTATCTAAATAAGTATCTTCCCATTTTTCAACAAATATTTGTTGATCAATTATTATATACCAGGCACTGTTTAAGCTTCCCACCTTCACAGAATGCACATTTAAATAGGGGGAAGAGAGAGAGTGTGACAATGATATCTCATTACCTCCAGAGTTCAGTGCTACAAGTAAAAAGAAAATAAGATGTTGTAAAGACAGAGTGACTCTTCACTGGGTATCAAAAGGGCTAATGAGGGAAGGCCCCTCGGGCTGTTTCAGATCCCGTGCTGGCTGCCTTTCCTCTGCTGTGCCACAGCTCAGAAGCCAGGTCTGAATTCCTGTCACAAGAAACCGAACAGCTTTTTAAAAGAATATTGTGAAATATGCAAGAATATGCAAGCGTGTACACTTAGCGTGTAAACACCAGAGAACAAAAGAAAGCTGAAAAATAAATATCTATTTTAACAAAACTGTTTGGTGAAGTTTTTAAAAATCGCTCCAAAATATAAGGGTCTTGATTTTGCCCCCTTTCACCCTAAGGGCCAGGAAGGCAGCTGAAAAGTTACCAGGGGAGGTTTGTCAGATGTTCAAAATCTCCAGAATAATGCTACCATCCCCTTCTGCCCCTGAAAGACACAGCGTCCTGGGAAGAGACAAGATGGGTGTAGCTTAAGGGGAAAGGGTGTCAGAGGGACCATTAGAGACTTGGCAGGATCCAGTTACAGCCTCACCTGGATGCCACATTTTCTCCCCCTTTGGACTTCTGAAAACTCCAGAGAGCTACAGCTCCCAAAGAAGGAAAGGGTGTTTCCTTTTGTTATTGGAGTCAGATGATGAAAATGTGTTTCTAATTTGTTCCAACCATTGCTGTGTTTCCAATCCTATGTTATGCTTGATATTGATTTTTTGTAATCCTTATTTTTTTCCTTTTTGATGCTAAGCAACTGAAAAAGGGAAACATAGTATTAATCACACAAGCTTACTGAGCTGATCCCACTGTTTATGACGTCTCCTTCCTAAGTCCCTGTAAAATCTGGGCATGGTGGCAGGAGGGAGGTTGAGGCAATGTTCAGCAACCCACGTATAGGCCCACCAAGTCACTTTCCCGTTGCAATGATCTGGATTATACAGGGCATTTCACAGACCTTCATGAGGTCCTTTGTCACATAATCCTGTCCCTCATTCAGGACAGAGTTGCTAAAAAGGAGGGATTTCTCGTTTTTAGTTTCATCATTCGTGTTAATAGATCGTATTGGCTTTTAACAGAAAAAATAAAGCAGAGTAGATTTTAAAAGTACTTCTGCCTGAAGCTTTCTTATTTATACCATTTTTGGACTTTCATGGTAATTGTTTTTGTGTCTTATTTTCTTTTTTCCTACAAACCTTAAACATTTTTACCTTAACTGAAACATCTTAAGAATACATTCAAAGTGTTTTGTTGAGCCTATGTATGTTGCTAATGCAGATTAAAATTCTGCACAAAATAATACAATTGCTTATCAGTCTGGAGAATGATGTAGGTCAACAGTTTCTGCCTCTTAATGGCCACGGAAACCATTTTTCCAAAGAGAATCTCATATGGGGTACCAATACATAAAAGGATAACATTTGGATGTTCTCACTGAAACAAGGACTGAAAGGTCAAATGTCCTCCCTCTCTTCCATCTTTCCCTGGCCCCCATCCTTTCACACTCACACACCACACAGGCATCCCCCACACACGAGAGATACACACACACCACATGCCGACCAGCATCCTGGCTTGGAGGTACACAATTTTTGAGCCACAGCTCTCAAGGAGCCTCATTCCCTCTGGTGTCATAAGACCACGTTGTATCGGTGGCCACACCAGATATCCTGAATATGATTATCTTTTCAGCATGCCCACCACTAGACTTCTGCATATTCATCTTCAAAGACCATCCAAGAAATTTAAAAGGCAATGCATTTAACTCGTGTTTATTTCTCCTTGCCCTTTTATGAAAACTGAAATAAAGATAAATTATTGTAATAAAGTTGCTTTGGAAGAAAATTAGAGATATCACCTGGTGCTGCTCTCAGGCTTAAGTTTATCTGTTAATGTGTTAAACAAATATTCACTGAACTCCTCCTACAGGCAAGACAGTTAATTGTCTAAGCCAAACAGATTAAGGCAGCATGGTTAAATGGAAAGGATATGATCTTTCTGTGTTATCCCACAGGCCTCAGTTTCTTCATCTGTAAATTGGGGATAATGATGCCTAACTTTCAATGTGTTTGCGAAGCTCAATGGGATAAAACATACGAAAATATCTATTCTAGCACTTGGCCCAAAGCATACTAAATTTCCCTTGGGGTGGGGTGGGTGGGGTGGGGTAACAAGTTTTCTGTGCTGGAACCACAGGGTGGAGAGTAAAGCCTGCCATCTAGTGGCCAAAGTGACAGCTGCACTTCACGTTCCTGTAGGGTTGAGTCTCAGAGGTTCCCAAATTTGGATCTGCATCAGAATCACCTGCAGAACTAGATCCCTCTCCTGGAGATTCTGATGCTAGAGGTCCAGGCCTTAGCTTGGGAATATCTAGTTTTAAGAACTCTCCCAAATGACAGTATGTCACTTGCCGATCGTAAGTTGTTTGACATCACTAACCTGAGGTTTCAGGCAGGAGAGGCTAGTAATTGAGAAAGGTTATTTTAAGCTCTTCATAACAAGGGATCTTGTGCCTGCAGGATTGCAAACACAAGAAAGCACTTTATTAAAGTGTCAATTTCCAGGCATGCAAAGCCAAGCAAACCAAGCTAAGAATGATCCCGTGGAGAAAAAGCAGTAACTTTTGCTCCTTCTATATAGTATATATACTTAAGATTGAGGTAAGCCTACAAAGAAACACCACACTTACCTTCTCCTCATAATTATTCCCTGAGAGACCTGGAAAACCCATTATAGCATTTCCACACATTTGACAAGCATTCATCCAAAAAATATTAATTTCGCACCAGGTATGTTCCAAGAGCAATGTTTGTACTTGAGAATATCAGTTGTATAAGATTGATTCAGTGCATTCTCTTACAGATCTTATGGGCTACTTAGGAGATGAGCAGGTAATAAAGCTATTGAAATAGAATCTGCAGTGTGAAGACATAGAGTGTGGAAGGTGTGGAAGCACAGGGAAAGCCATCTGTATGAGTTTCCTGTTGCTACTGCAACAGATTGCTACAAATTGTGTGGCTTAAAACAACACAAATGGATTATTTTATAGTTCTGGAGTTTAGAAGTCCAAAATGGGTTTTACAAGGCTAAATCAAGGAGTGCGCAGAGCTGTGCTCCTCTGGACACTCTATGGAAGAATATGTTTTCTTGCCTTTTCCGGCTTCTGGAGCATCCACAGTCACATCGCCTCTGATTCTGACTCTCTTGACTCCCTCTTATTGGGATCCTTGTGATCACACTGCTCATCTCCATCATCTAAGATTATTTCCTCATCTCAGTATTCTTAACTTAATCACATCTGTGACGTCCTGTGGCCACACAAGGTCATATATCCACAGGTACGGGGCATTAATGACATGGACATTTCAGGGAGCCAGTACTCTGCCTCTCACACCATCTCATCCAGACTTGGGGAATCAGGGAGGCTTCCTACAGGAAAAAAAACTTCTGAACTGAAACATAACTGATAAAATATTATATTTCCAGAAAATGTGGGAAAAGTGAAGGAGGAGGGTCAGTCACAGTGAAAAGAAGACTTCCTAAACAGAGGAAAACGGAGATGACTCAGAGCTAAACCAAAGAAAGTGCTTTAGCCGGAAATAAACTCAAGCATTTACAGTCAATTGATTTTCAACAAAGGCACCAAGAACACACAATGGGGAGAATCTCTTCAATAAATGGAGTTGGAAAAACTGGATATCCACATGCAGAAGAATGAAAATGGGCCCTCATTTCACACCATATACAAAAATCAACTCAAGATGGATTAATGGCCTGGACGCGGTGGCTCATGCCTGTAATCTCAGCACTTTGGGACGCCAAGGCAGGTGGATCACGAGGTCAGGAGATCGAGACCAGCCTAGCTAATACAGTGAAACCCCATCTCTACTACAAAAAATTAGCCGGGCGTGGTGGCACATGCCTGTAATCCCAGCTACTTGGGAGATTGAGGCAGGAGAATCGCTTGAACCTGGGAGGCAGAGGTTGCAGTGAGCCAAGATCGCACCAGTGCACTCTAGCCTGGGCGACAGAGCGAGACTCCGTCTCAAAAAAAATCCACAAAAAACAAAAAACAAACCAACACAAAAAAGGTGGATTAATGACTGGAATTTAAGACCAAGACCTGAAACTATAAAACTACAAGAAGAAAACATAAGAAGAAAACATGACCTTTTTCTGGGCAATAATTTTTTGGATATGACCCCAAAAGCACAGGCAACAAAAATGAAAATAGACAACAGGATTACCTCAAACTATAAAGCTTCCGCGCAGCAAAGAAAACAAGTAATACAGTGAAGAGATGTCCTATATATTGGGAGAATATATTTGCAAGTCGTATGTTTGATAAGGGGTTAATATCCAAAATATACAAGAAACTCAAATACGTCAACAGCAAGAAAATAAATAACTCGATTATAAAATGAGCAAGGACCTGAATAGACATTTCTCAAAAGAAGACATACAAATAGTCAACAGGTATATGAGAAAATGCTCAGCATCACTAATTATCAGAGAAATGAAAATTAAAACCACAATGAGATATCACCTCACACCTGTTAGGATGGCTATTATCAAAAAGATAAAGGATATCAAGTGTTGGCGAGGATATGGAGAAAAGGGAACCTTTGCACACTGTTGATGGGAACATAAATTAGTAGAGCCATCATGGAAAACAGTATAGAGGGTCCTCAAAAAACTAAAAATAGAACTACCATATGACCCAGAGTCCCACTGCTGGATATACACCAAAAGAAAGGAAATTAGTATATCAAAGAGCTATCTGCACTTCCATGCTTACTGCAGCACTATTCACAATAGCCAAGATACGGAATCGATTTAAATGTCTATCAATGGATGAATAGAAAAAGAAAATATGGTATATATACACAATGGAATACTATTTGGCCATAAAAAGAATGATATCCTGTCATTTTCAGCAACATGGACGAGCCTAGAAAACAATACGTTAAGTGAAAAAAGCCAGTTACAGAAAGATAAATATTCCATATTCTCACCCAGATGTGAGAGCTAAAAAAAAAAAGTTGATCTCATGGAGGTAGAGAATAGAGTAACGTTTACCAAAGGCTGGGAAGGGTAGTGGGGAGGAATGAAAAGAGGTTGGTTAATGGGTGCAAAAATACAGTTAGAAGAAACAAATCCTAATGTTTGATAGCACAGTAGGGAGACTATAGTTATCAACAGTTTACTGTATATTTTTAAATAGCTAGAAGAGAAGATTTGGAATGTTCTCAGCATAAAGAAATGATTCATGTTTGAAGTGATGGACATCTCAATTACCCTGATTTGATCATTATATGTTATATGTTTATACCAAAATACCACATGTGCCCCATGAATACTTACAATTATTATGTAGCAATAAAAAAGCAAGTCAGGTGGCTCACGCCTGTAATCTCAGCACTTTCAGAGGTTGAGGTGGGTGGATCACCTGAGGTCAGGAGGTCAAGACCAGCCTGGCCAACATGGTGAAACCCCATCTCTACCAAAAATATAAAAATAAGCCAGGCATGGTGGCAGGTGCCTGTAATCCCAGCTACTAGGGAGGCTGAGGCAGGAGAATTGCTTGAACCCAGGAGGCAGAGGTTGCAGTGATCTGAGATCGTGCCACTGCACTCCAGCCTGGGCGACAGAGTGAGACTCCTCTCAAAAAAAAAAAAAAAAAAAAATTCAAGTCACTCCAACACAGTCCTATTTTTATCTTTTTCTAAAAAAAAATGAAGGCTATTAGTGAAAAAAGGATCAAATTACAATAAGGTCTTTAATAATATTATACCAGTATTAATGTCTTGTTTTTAATTATTGTACTATGGTTTTACAAGATGTTCCCATTAGGGGAAGCTGGTTGAAGAATATAAAGGAACTGTACTATTTTTACAACTTTTTTGTAGGTCTAAATTAGTTCAAAATAAAACAGATCTAAAACTTTGGGGAAAAAATTAAAAATAAAAACTTCATAATAGTATAAGTGGGGGGAAGTGTATTTAGGAAGGAGATTAGAGGGAGATGAATATTAAACAAGAAAAATTATTTTTCATATAATGAAATGTTTCCTTTGGAATAAATAATGCTTTTTTGTTTAAATAAAGTGTTTTATGGCTGTGTGGTGGGTTGGGGAGGGAGGAAATGAGAAGGCCCTAAAAAGTAACCAGAGGTCAGTTCATGGGGAACAATGTCAACAGCTGCATTATGGCCTATGGGATTTATCCTAAGGGTAGAGGGGAGCAACTAAAGAACTTTAGGAACATAATTTTACTGTGGTGTGAAGTGAAGCTTAGAAAAGGGCATGGCTGGAGGCCATTGGAGAAATCCAGATGAGAGATGACAGCTGCCTGAACTAAGGGCTTTATGGTAATGGCACAGGTTCATAGTGCAAAGCTCCTTCACCTACCAGCTGTGTGATCCTCTCCAAAGTACTTAACTTTTCTATACCGCAGCCTCCTTATCTGTAAAAGTGGGAATAATGCTAGCACTCACTGGATCTTACCCAATTGTATTGGAGGGTTGTATGAGGAAACACATTTAAAGAATTTATTACAGGGCCTGATACATAATAAAGGTCCAATAAAATTTAGCAGTTGCAATTTAATGGTAATTTCAGCAGAAAAAACTGTGGGATTTGAGATATGCTTAGGAGAAACAAGTAATAAAACTAGAGACAGGTTGTTAACAATAGGATGAGGTCAACCAGGAAGCCCAAGCTAGAGCTCTGGTGTTGGGGTGGGCAGCTGGCCCAGTGATGCTGCAGATGATGGTGGCTTAGAACACAGAAGAGCCTGGGTGTGGGTGTGTGTTGGAGGATAGGGAATGATTGCTTCTGTTTTTGATACACTGTTGGTGAGAGTGATTCTGAGATGCCTAAGAGAAGAGACCCAAGAGACATTGGTTGGATGTGTTTAGAAAGATTTGAGCTGGAGATGTCTACTTGAGAGTTATTAATGGAATCCAAGACAGTGAAAGAAATCACCCTGGAGCACATAGAGAGTGAGGAAAGGAGGACCTAGGACAGAACCCTGGAAAACATGGATGAAGAGGCCACTTTCCCTCTCATGCCATTTATCACTTTATTGTAGTTATTTGTTTAATGTCTCTGCCACATAAACCCATTAGACTGCAAGCTCCCTGAGGGCAGTCACTGTGTCTAACTTGCTCACCATGTATCTCCAAAGAGTAACATCTAGCTGGCACACACCTCACTCAATAAATATCTCCAGTTCAATGATTAAATGATAGGCACCCTTTAAAGCCACAAAAAGAATAATAAGTATAATATATAGGTCTTTGAAAGTTAGTGCATGAAGACAATTAGTCTTGAGCAATAGCAAATGGTATTAGAGAGTTTATAATGTTGGGGTGTATAAGAAGTTGGTAAGTAAAGGCAGAAGAATTACTCTAAAATGAACCATGAGGGAAGAATTGCTAGAATCTGGTTATTGGATGATGATGATGATGATGATGATGATGAGGATGAGGATGATGATGATATATAAAAATGAGACTTATGGAATGATACTGTCATTAAGAATAGGACAAATGGTCACCTATATCCCTGGGTGATTCAAGCACAATCTTTAGTAGAGGTCTGTTTCTGGCTCAGTAGTCCTGGGGTGATTGCAGCCCCACACAGGCATCCTAGGCCAATATCTAAGATACTCCCTTTTGTGTATTTACACATTCATTTCACAAATATTCATTGAGCATGCCAGGACACAGAAATGCGTGAGACATCATATTGCCTGTGTCTAAGAAATTAACTTATCAGTGTGATAGAAAGAAATGTAAACAAATTAACAAGCTATAATATTGGTTTTATAATCTGGATATGGGGCACTATATCAAAAGTTCTTAATCAAACTCAATAATGACCTTTATGTTGCTAAATGAAATAGTTCTATGTCCTCATCTTACTTGCCCCATCAACACCGTCTGACACAGTTGATTACTCCCTGTTTCCGTGGTATGTTCTTTCCTCGGCTCCCTAGTTTGACTCCTGGCTTATTGCCTATTCCTCTGTAGTATTCTTCCATGACTCTTCTTCACCACCATGACCTCTCAGCATTGGAGTGCCTCAGAGCTTACTGCTTGGACCTCTTCTCTATCAATACTCACACCTTGGTGATCTCATTGAATGTCTTGGCTTTAAGTATCTCTATGCTGAAGACTCTTACATCGGGTCTGAACTTTTCTCCTGACCTGCAGGCTGTGTAACCAAACATCGAACTGCCCTCCTCATGGATGTCTACTAGGCATCTCAAAGTTGACATGTCCAAAATCCAACTCCTGAATATCTTCCCCAGCTCCTCCCACAGTCTTCTTGTCTTCATAATGGCAGCTTCATCCCTCTAGTTGCTCAGGCCAACATGCTTGGACTCATCCTCACCTCCCCTCCTTCTCTCACACTCCAGAGACAATCTATTGGCAAATCTTCAGGCCTTGTTGTCATGTGATAACCAGGAGCTCATCCCCTCACCACTTCTGAACCTGCCCATGCCATGGGCATCTGCTTGGAGAGCTGCAAGAATTCCTACCTGTTCTCCCTGTGTCTACACCTGCTCCTTACAGCCTCATCTTAACGGAGAAACCAGATGATCTTACTAAACCTTCCACTCCCTCTTCCACTCAGACCCTGCTGCTCATCTCACTCTGAGAAAGAGGCAGCGTCTTTCCAAGGCCTGATTCCCTCTTCAACCCCAGATCTTCCCCTGCTCCCTGTTCTCCTGTCACACCAGGCCCCTTGATGTTTCTCCCACACGTCAGGCCTAAAGTCATTCAATGTGTTACATCTGTGTGATTTAAAGACCCATCCCTTCAAATGCCTGAAAATTTCTGAGAATATGAAAATATCCACCTTGGAAACAGCAAATGATGTTTCCTGCCTTGAAGATGCCCCTTCCCAGCAAAGCACAGAGAGTGACCTGATTTGCCTCAGCCCTTTGGTGTTGGATGGAGGGCAGAGGGAAAGTGGAGGAAATGGCTGCCCCGTGAACGCTGCTCACACTCAGCTCTTGAAGACCTGACCTGGGCATATACTAGATGATAAGACAGTTCTTGACCTCAGCGGCTCATGAGAGAGATGCTCCACTGAAAAATCCTGCTGGGCAGGATGCAGTGCCCAGTTAAAGCAGCAAGTAGACCCACATATCAGAAAAGAAAAATGAGAACAGAGTTAGATGAGCAGATTTATCAAACCCTGTAATTGTAGAACTTATCAGTTCCAGGGCAGCTGTTTTCCCTTTGAAAGGGTTAGAGAGGGAACATTCTGCTTCTTGGAAACACATCTAAGATGATCTAAATAAGGATTAAACATATACTCCCAGCCCCAAGTAGCCTGCCAATATGAACCCCAAAATATAAATAAAGTTTGAAGGGAATGAAAAGCCTTTTTAAAAATGCTTAAAATGTGCCAGATACTGGGAGGACTATTTTACATAAAGTAGCTTATTTAATCTTCACAACAACTTTCAATTGTTCCCATTAAGCCTACAGGAGAGTAGGTAAATTGACTCAGGTCAGTGGTAAATGACAGGGTCAGGCCTATTGACCTCCAAAGCTTTGTGCCTCCACCACATCAGGCACTGTAGACAGGTAAAGAGGTGTGGGCACTGTCTCCCACATAGAAGAAGGCTGAGGACAATGTTGATTGCCCCGCTGAACATTTCTCTCCCAACTTGATGGACTTCTCTGTTCCTCTCTGGGCCACCCGTTCGGTAAGCGGCTGTGGATCACAGCCACTAGAGGGCAGGCATGGCATGAAAAGCCACCAGCCCTTCCCAGCTCCTTTTCTGGTCTTGCTCAGACCAGGGCAGCAGGAAGAGGCACTCCTGCGACTGCAGAACAAATGACAACAAATGGCAAAAATGATCATTTACATTTCTCAAGGCTTTCACAGTCCACAAATCCCTTCCAAGTCACATTTCATATTTGACACAGCTTTGTCAAGGTAGTTTTTTTTTTAATCATCTTCATTTTACAGAAATATATAAAGTAATGAGATAAATATCAATGATTTCACTTTCAATATTTTTTCTAGACTGCAGAGGCTTGCTAGAACTGTGGATTCCTCAAGGCAAATTGGTCCATGGGACAAGCAGGCCAAAGCATAGAGGGTAGGTACTTAGAGGGACTGTCCTGTTGAGCCCCTTGCACACAAGTGCTCAAGGAATAGTAATTAACTAAACTAACTGAAGAAAACAGTCTCAAGAACCTATTGTGTCCAGGTCACAACCTTCAAGATTTTACAAATAGGGCTACTTGGGATTATTATCCCATTGTAAAAGCAAGGTGGCCAGGCGAGGTGACTTACTCCTGTAATCCCAACACTGGGAGGCTGACCCTGGTGGATCACCTGAGGTCAGGAGTTCATGACCAGTCTGGCCAACATGGCAAAAACCCATCTCTACTAAACACACAGAAATTAGCCAGGTGTGATGGCAGACACCTGTAATCCGAACTATTAAAGAGGCTGAGACAGGAGAATCGCTTGAACCCAGGAGGCAGAGGTTGCAGTGAGCCGAGGTCACACGACTGTACTCCAGCCTGGGCGACAGAGTGAAGACTCCATCTCAAAATAATAATAATAATAATAATAAAAATAAAATAAAATAAAAAATAAAAGCAAGGTATCTACCCTTAAGCCACAAAGTTTTTCACTGAAAAAAGTGGGACTTAGGCTAGTTTTAGAACTCTTTTCACCACATCTCACCATTACCAATAGATCTAGAACCCAGAAGAAAATCAAAGTTCAAAGAGACACAACTTGGTCCTCAAATTCTAGGAGGCTGGCTAAGTTCCACTGGCTGTCACTGAGGTGACGAGTCATCTGTGGTTTGTCCCAGCCACTCGGTTGGACCAGAGTTAGAGAAATCCATTCACCTCACCTCATTTTCAAGATTGTAGCAGGTTACAGATAACAACGCAGCACTGGATGAACACTTTGAAGGCTTCCTGTTAAAGGAAAGGTTAAGAAAAATGAACTCCGACTAGGTGGTTAAAATGACCTACCAGACTCACTAGTAAGAATTTTTATCAAGCTATGTTGATGATAGCTGAACTAAGACAATGGCAAACAATGGTTTGAAACATCTCTGGATGAAACAGTAAAGGATCAAAGTGTCTTAAAGAGCTTACTCCACTTAATAGTTCTTCATCAACCAGGTTCCAATCTTTTAACCCTGGCTTCTCTGAGGAGACCCATCAACCACATCTCCTAGCCATTCCTCAGCCCAACCCGCTTACTGTGCCTTGTTCAACTGTTGGTTGCTGCCTTTCAGTTGACATTTCCTTTGGACTATCTGTTTCATTCTCAACTCTGGCTTCACCCTGGGATCGTAGCTTGTGAATGCCCTTAACACCATACCCTGACACTTTAGCACCAATCCACCCCTCCTGCACTTCTAGTCCAGCCCCCAGAGCGCCATGCCGTATGGAACTCTGATCTCACTTTCAGTAAGGAAGTACCCACAGGAAGGGAGCCATTTTTACAGGATCCATTCAACATCATTCAGCAAATGATTCCGCTTCACCTAAGTGGTATTTATGATGCACATTCTGTGCAAGGGTTGTGCTTGGTACAGGTGAGGATATAAAGAAAGTGAAAATAAAAATCCATATCTTCATGAAGTTAGTCTATTGGAAGTGGGGACAGATTAGAGAAAGTTAATCCTAATATATAATGAAACAGGTTGAACTTCATCATAAGTTTAAAATGCTACAGGTGTCCAGAGGAGGAAGAAAAAACATTCAAGTAAAAGGATCAGGAGAATCCTTGTAAAGGAGTTGACATTTAATAAGTCTTAGAAAGGATCAAAGCGTAGGAACTTTCCAGAGAGAAATAACACCCACAAGAGCATGTGCAGGGAAAGCACTGAAAAGGTGTGTAGATTTGTGCAACGGTCCAATGTTGCTGAAGAGTGAGGAAATGGGATTCTGGAAAGGAGTGGGATGCTAGGGAGAAATCCATGTGGCTTCCTGAAATGCCAAGAAGGGGGTGAATGAAACTGATCTTCTCAAACATGGGGTACAATATGTTCTGACACACCAAGTGTTGAGCAATGTTTAAGTTATAACTTTTCCACCAGGCCAGCTTGTGCTGGATGGAGCTGCCTGTTGCTGACAGATCCACTTCATGAACACTTGTCTGGAACACTTCTCATGTCCCCCATCACAATTCACTAAGCTCTTTCCCTCTGCTGCAAGACATCATAAAACTCCCACCTCTTCTTCCAAACCTTGACTCATTTCCTGGAATCGGGGTAGTAATTTCACCTTTACCATTAATAAATACATCACCTTTGCCATCTCTCAGAGTTCATCTCATGCTCTCTCCTACAACCCTCCCACCCTCCATTCCTGTCAGACACTTTTGTTTATCCTTTGTGTTAAACTGTGGTGATTAAATATTGGTTATGCCTATTTCCATCCCCATGATGCTGTCTGTCTTTGATGGTGGGCTCTCCTTAATGTGGCTCCCCTCCACTGTTTAGCTGGAAACAAAGGTCAGGAACAACTCCAAGGCCCAGCCTCATAGACCAGTAATTACAAAATAGGTTCTTTTTATGGTTAAAACCTAACATAGTGACAGAAATTAAAACCTCAGGTAAGAAAACTCTTTTAAGAAGTAGCTCAGGAGTGACCCAAGAGGTGGTATCCAGTGATGGATTCATTTATTCATGATTTGCTGTTATTTCCTTGACCTTTGTCAAGTGATAGCACTTTGGGCAATTTCAGAATGTGCTGAGAATTTGCCTGAGAAGGTGCTTGTCCTACAGGGACTAGACATCTCAGTGAGGCACCCACTAATGGCTTTCTCTAGGTCGATGATGCATTCAACATTCCCAGAAGAAGAATGGGGTTGCTGAAGAGACCTTCCCTTCCTATCTGTGTGTCCATTTCCATAAAATGTGTTGTGAAGTTGTCTGTAATAGCCAGGAGACCTTACTGATTGAAGCTCAACTGATTTCAAAAAATCTCCACTGACTTAAAATTCAGAAGCTTTTGGAAGGGCACCATAATAGGCTGAAGTGTGTGTCCTCCCAGAAGTTTGTATGTTTAAGTCCTGACCCCCAGTACCTCAGAATGTAACTTCATGTGGAGATAGAATCTTCAGAGACACAATTAAGGTAACATGAGGTCTTTAGGATGTCTCAGGGGAGAGCTAGTGACAATCACATTGGGGAGACCAGGAGGAGCTACAAAGAGGAGTCTGAGGTTGTAGGGGAGTTTGTAAACAGTGGGAAGTATAGGGGCATAGAGCGTACTGGTTTGGGAGGGAGGATGATGAGGGGGAGTGGGACCAAGCATTGGAAGGATGATGATATTGGAGTGAGGAATAGGCAGGAGGCTGGGCTGCAAGGACAAAAAGAAAGCATAACCCAAAGGAAGCCCAACTCAGATGGGTTTGCCTTAGCATGTTAACTGAGTGATTTTGGAATAGACTTTATAGAAAAAAATACAGCGTGCAAATCCTGGAGTCTGGGGATTCACAAGAAGAAACCAGACAGGACATGTGCTGACAGCTGAATGGTTTACACCAACCAAGGTGTGTTGGATGTGTTTGGCAGATCTGGTTCTTTCAAGTTCTTGTGGCTTGAGGACAGGCTGACTTATTATGTCTGGCTTCAAGTTCATCAGGAGATCATAAGAAAATATCACCCAAACTGGGAATCCTGAAATCCTTCCTTCCTGTGTGTATCCAGTTAGCAGTTCTGAACACATGGCCATAGAGAGAAGGAATTATGTGCATATGTGTGCGCTAAAATAGTACTTAACGATGGTCTAATGCTTGACCTTACCTTGCTGTGTGCAAATAAAAGCAAACTATTTAAGGAGTAAATGAATGTCTGGTAAAAATAAAAGAAAACTCCATTAAACGTGTGTGCAGTTTAATCTGTATAGTTAATTACAGGTAAGAGAATGTACATAAGCCCTCATACGTACTCCTTACATTCCTTAAGTCTTTTGGTTGTTGCCATTTTCCTATATGCATAGTTTTCTCATAACCTCCTTAGCATTCAGATTTCTGAAACATGGTGAAAATCATGTAGTCAAGAGCAAAACTCTTAGAATCTCAACCCACTTCTACATTCTATGAGAGTATTTAGAATCTCTTTTTGTTTTTCTATTCTTTTGGCACCAGAGCCAATGTGTCTTTTAATTCATACTAACACCTCCTACTAATAATCAGATCAATTAGGTGGTAGAGAAATATATATGTAAAATTGAGAAAATTTGTAGGAATATAAAAGGAGGGATACTCTAATCAAAGTTGCTTACTTAGCAAAGTCTTCCCTCCCTACAGTTGATATAAAATGAAAACAGGTACAGATCCCACTTCTATACCTGTAATATACATAACAAAGTACCACAGATTGGGTGGTTTAAACAACAAAAATTTGTCTTCTCACAGTTCTGGGGGCTAAAATCCAAGATCGATGTGTTGGCAGGATTGCTTCTTTCTGAGACCTTTCCTTGGCTTATAGATGGCCATCTTCTGCCTGTGTCTTCTCACGGTCTTCCTACTGTGTGTGCCTGGGTCCAAATTCTCTCTTCTTATAAGGCCTCCAGAAATGGTAGCTATTAATATTCCATCATTATAATTATCATTGTTATTGCCCAGGTCAGGAGGTGAGGGTTATTGTCCTGCCCCCCTTCCAAATCTCTTCTAGACCATTACTCCCCCACCTTGTGGTGACGGCCCCCACCTTTGTGGAGCATCTGCTGCCTGGCATATGGTCCCAGGCTTCAACCTGGAACGGTCAGCAAGGACCCCAGCTCACCCATACTCCATTTTGGCCCTATCCACAGCCCTGCCTCTGTTCACTTCCCTCCCTTCCTCTGCAATTTAGATTTCATGGTGCAGCATCACCATCCCACTCTTGCCCAAACCCTAAACTCTCTTATCCATCTTCCTTTTTTTTTTTTTTTACCTACCCAGGCAGATCGCATCCTTGAATGATACCAGGTCTGTCTTCTCTGTGCCAACCCCTGAGTAAGGAAGCCCTGGACTCAATTTGCTCACACTTAACAGAGGATTTTTCCATCCTTTTATAAGACAGATTATTCTGACGTTTCTTTCTGTGCTATTATACAAATCATAAGTATACACAGAGGTTCTGAGTTGATCCAAACTCTAATTATAGCAGACGCTGCTTACAGAAGACATCGACCTGGCTGCAGATTTCCTGAAGCCTAAAACGTTGGCTGCAGGTCTGTAAAATCACTGGGGAATCATTTCATCTTTCTATGCTGTTGATGAGTTTTAGCACAAGAATCAGCCTATCCCCTAACAGTTTCATAATGATTTGTGTTGGTTGGTTTTAATGTGGAGGTTTGGCCTTTGAAAATGCGAATCATTAAGAAACAGAAGTTACTTAAGTCAACACATATGGAGTAATAGAACCAGGAAGGAGCATTTGACTTTAAGCATTTCTCTGAGTTCTGGATTGTTCTTCAACCATTTACTGTCAGGCATCTCCTGAGCCTTTGGTATTGAATTGCCTGGTTGCAGACTATAAATGAAAACAATTATTTAAGAGGTTGCTGAGTGACTCTTTGGGTACAGAACTCCACCTCCCTCACCTCTAGGCTGCAACGTGGAAACCCTGCCTGAGTTTCCAGCCTGCCACCTTACCCTGCAGATTTCAGACTCAAGACTGCAACAGCAATTCCTGCCTGAATTTCCACCCTGCCAGGCTGCCTGACAGATTTCAGACTTGCCAGCCCCCACAATCATGTGAGCCAATTTCTGAAAATAAGCCTCTCTCTCTCTCTCTAAGTGTATATATACACACATATATCTCCTATTGGCTCTATTCTGGAGAACTATGATTGATACACATATCTCAAGGTTTGTTACATTTATAACTGTCCCTTCACTTTCCAGGGACCCTGGTCTGTTATTATTTTCCTTTCTTTGAAGTCACAAGCAACATAATCCATCATTCAGGGCCTAGAGTTTTATGAGCATTTGGGATTACCCAAACCCTCACATGCTTTCAAACAATAAACTCATGGAGTTGTTGGAGGATATAAGACCAGAGGAAACAGTCACAAAATAATATAAGTTTTTTACGAAATCGATACAAAATTTATAAATACTTGGCACATCATGCCAAGTGTACTGTCTTTCAGTTCTGATTTTTTAAAAATTCATTCCTATAAGGAATGACTCCAATTTTGATTTTTGGGGGTCAATAATGAAACTGTAAAAAAAAGTAGGGGGACATTGTTAATCTCTTTGAGGTAGGATTACATACAGAAAGTTTTTTCTAACTTGTTTTTAGATGAACATATACAGCTCTTATAATAGAAAGATATAGGCCAGGTGTGGTGGCTCACACCTATAACCCCAGCGATTTGGGAGACCAAAGTGGGAGGATCACTTGAGGCCAGGAGTTCAAGACCAGCCTGGGCAACAGAGCAAAACCACATCTCTGCAAAATTTTTTTTAAAGATTAGACATGGGGCCGGACACGGTGGCTCATGCCTGTAATCCCAGCACTTTGGGAGGCTGAGGTGGGCGGATCATGAGGTCAAGAGATCGAGACCATCCTGGCCAACATGGTGAAACCCTGTCTCTACTAAAAATACAAAAATTAGTCAGGTGTGGTAGCATGCGCCTGTAGTCCCAGCTACTTGGGAGGCTAAGGCAGGAAAATTGCTTGAACCCAGGAGGCAGAGGTTGCAGTGAGTCAAGTTCGAACCACTGCACTCCAGCCTGGCAACAGAGACAGACTCAGTCTCAAAAAAAAAAAAAAAATAGACGTGGGGGTGCCCACCAAGTTCTATCTACTTGGGAGGCTGAGACTGGAGGACTGCCTGAGTGCAGGAGTTTGAGGCTGCAGTGAGGTAAGATAGAATCACTATACTCCAGCTTGTATGACAGAGCAAGACCATGTCTCAAAAATAATAATAATGATAATAATAATAATAGAAAAAAATAAAGAGTCTGAAAATAGAAATACTTGTTTTTATAATAAAATACTTGACTTAAAACAGAGTTGGAAAATTTGGGTAATGTGTATGAAATTAAAGAAAGGCTGAAAAACATTAAGAAGTTGGTAACTCAGGGGTATAGGAATGTAAGTTGATTCCCCTAACACCACAAACAAATACAGTTGACCATTGAACAATGCAGGCATTAGGGGCACTGACCCCAGGTGCAGTGAAAGAGCCATGTATAACTTGATTCCCCAAAAACTTAACTATTAATAACCTAATGTTGCTTGGAAGCCTTGCCAATAATATAAACAACACATATTTTGTATGTTATATGGATTACTGCATTCTTATAATAAAGTAGCTAGAGAAAAGAAAATGTTACTAAGAAAATCATAAGGAAGAGAAAATATATCTACTCTTCATTAAGTGCAAGGGGATAATCACATTGAGTAGGTGGAAGAGGAGGAGGAGGGGTTGGTCTTGCTGTCTCAGGGGTGGCAAAGGAGGAAGAAAACAACTGTGTGAGTGGACCTGCACAGTTCAAACCTGTGTTGTTCAAGGGACAGCTGTATATGTGCAGGCAATGAAAGGCCAGGAGTTACAGGTAATAAGACTGACCATCGCACAATGGGAGGAAACAAAAGATTCAACTTTTGGTAGAGCCAAGGCCGAAGGTTCTGAACACTAGTTAATGGAATAGGACATTCTATTAAAACACAAGGCTGTTAATTGGGGCCCTGGGCCCCGGAGTGAGGCACTGTCAGCTAATTGGCCCTGGCTGGGAATGATTGAAATGCAGTGGAAAGATGAAGTTAGAAGTGGCTGAACAAGAAAAAAGGACTTGGGAAGAAAATGCTATCCAGAGAAACTCAATGATGAGACAACTAAGAAAAGTGACTCAGCTCTTGCCCTGATTTTTTTCTTTAAAAGAATAGATGTCCATAAGTTAAATTGAAATGCGTTCAAGCAGAAAACGCAATAACAAAAGATGAGAAAGACATTCAGAAATATATTTAAACTTTGAGAAACTTTATCAATCAAATGCTACCCAAGAAAAGGAACCCTTCTGGATAAAAATCCTTTCACCAAATCCTGTAAAGGCTTTATGAGTTCTTCAGTGGAAAGGCACCCTGGAAATTTAGGTTATTTTTATCACTTTTGCTGAAAAGGCCATTTCTCTACTCTTGGGCTGAATTCTTTGATGCAAGTTCTGTAGCTTTGGAGTGAATCTGAATGTAGTTTTCAGAGCAGTGAGAAAAATCATGCACTGTTGAGATCCCAAGCTTCCTCCAAGACATTTTTTGAAAAGAACTGATAAAGATGTCTAGGTTTCCTCTGAGTTCTTGTGAGATATGCCTTTCAAAGAAGCTAGTAGTTCAGAATAATACTTTCCTATGATTATATACTGTCAGATTCTAAAATGCCAGGTAGCAATGGAAGAACAAAAGAAGCAAAATATATTCATTTTTAACTCATTATGGACAAAATGCGTAGATACAGTCTCTAATTTCAGGATAAGTGGGTAGATCTGGAAGTACCTGTCAAGTTATCTTGTTGATGGAGCCCCACGAACAATATCAATGCCACAGCCACAGGCCAGTAGGAAGGAAAATGATCACATCAGCCACTTCAGGCATTTGTCAAAGAGGTATCAAATGCTAGGCGGAAGAAATGGGTTAGAACAGAAACAGTGTAACAAAAGTCCTCTTGAGACCTAAGCTAGTCTATGACCTACATAATAGCACACAGTGACCAATACCATCCTAAGACAAGAAAAAGAATAGTATAGTTTTTGAGTTTGGGCATCTTGTAGATTTTTTGCTTTCGGTATTGTATTTCTTCTTTGTCACACAATTTGAACTTTAAAATGTCTCCTGTGTACTAAGAGTCATTCATTTAATAACAATAGTCAGCACATACTATGCTTTTTATATTCATAGCACCATGGTTTACAGATATTATCTCACTACAATCCTTTTAGATAGGGGACTGTTTCTGTCCCCATTTTGAGTGAGAAAACTGAGTCACAGTGAGGTTAACTTACCCAAGGTTACACAATTATTCAGTAACAGAACTAGGACTTAAGCCTGGTTAGTCCAGCTAAACGTCAAGGCCTTGACACCACTATATCACGTGGCAGCTTACATTTTCACTGAGCATCCAGTAAGGATGTGGCACTTCAATAGCCTCTGTAGACGGTGTGATGCATAAGACAGAATTGTAAAATTTTTAATGACTAAAAATCAATGTTTTTCTACTTCGCAAAAGCCTACATAAGTATATGCTTAGCATCTTGCCACATAGCCTTTGATACCATCTGTACTAAAAATTCACAAAACAATGAAAACCACTCACTGGCAGAGAAGAGCTGCTAACAAAACACCTAATACTCAGGGGAGCAAACAAATGGCTCTGCGATGGTTCTCTGGGCAGGAGACATAGCTTGCTCCAAGCCTGCCTGTCTGTAATGACAATCAGAGAGCTTCCCACGCCTCCTCGTTGAACCCACTCCATCTCTAAGAGACCAACACCAGGAAAGTGGCCTGTTCAGGCCAAGACTCACTCTGTGATGCTCTTGGATTGCCTTTTGCTATGAAGTCTAATGAGAATAACAACAATAACAACACATGTATGTTGCTTAGTGCAGTCCTATACAGCACTGATTTGCTGTAATACTCTGGTCATAGAAACATCTTTTAATTAAAAATATAGAGAGAGACTATAAATCCATTCCAGTAAGGAAGAGTGCAATTATTAGGGTGAAGCATATGAAGTTACCAATATTCAATCTTTTTGGCCTACAAAAATATTTTCTTGTATAGAGTGACTGCAGTAAATAAAGCGCTATCTGAAGCTCTCAGCCCATGAACTGACATCTCATAGGGTGCTTTGTCCCGTCAGGATGAAGTTCAACTCTCTGTGGTTGCTCTTTCTTCCATTATGGAATATTCTAGGGTTTAATGTTGACTCACAAAACAATCACAAAGGGCACACAAGCAACAGTGCCACAGGTGCTGCAGAGGACGGAAGAGGTAGAGGCTGAGGTTGAAGTGCAGCTTGGTGGCCAGTGGCCTTTTCAAGGAAATGTCAAAGAAGCACAGGGGGCAAATCAGCTGCCAAGTGGGGAGTGGTGCAAGACCTGTGATATTATGAACAGCATCATAAGCACCATCATAGCACAGGAAAAACAAAATAAAACAGAACAGAGGCAGCTCACAACTGCAGGAGGTATGACAAAAATGAATGACTGTTGAGGTTGCCTCTTGGTAGGGATTATCCTCCAACAGCTTCATGCTTCCAGAAAGCATTCTCTATGCTAATCAGATATGCATAAAATAATAACGGTAGGCCAACACTTTCTGAGGACTGACGACCAGCAAGGCACTGTGCCAGAGGCTTTGTGCATATGTATTAGTCAGGGTTCTCCAGAGCAGCAGAACCACTAGCATATAAATACAGATTGTGTCTTATTTCAAGGACCTGGTCTATGCCATTGTGACGCTGGCAAGTCGAAAATCCATAGGCAGCCAGCAGGCTGAAGCAGAATTTGAAGCAGAATTTCTTCTTCCCCTGGAAATCTCAGTTCTGCTCTTCAGGCTTTTCAACTGATTGAATGAGGCCAACTCAGATGATAAAGATAGTGTCCTTTACTTAAAGTCAGCTGATTGTAGATGTTAACCACATCTGCAAAATACCTTCAGAGCAACACCTAGATTACTGTTTAATTAAATAACTGGGTACTATGGCAGGTAAAATTAACATCACAACATGTATGCTCATTTTTTCCTCATTAAAAATCCATAAAGTAGTATCATTTTATCCCCACTTTACAGATGAAGAAATGAAGGCTCAAGAAGGTAAAGAACTTGCTCAAGATCACACAGATTATAAGGAAGAGAGCCAAGCTTTAAAACTAGTGTGGCTTCAGAGCCCATGAATTTAACCACTGGGATTATCTGTCTCACCAAGTAGCAAGGAGTTTCTGCTAAGGATGCTCTCATTTGGGAGTTGACTAAGGAAAAGCTGGCAAACAGTACAGCCAAGAGAAGGTCAGCCTCAGCTTTTGAACATCAGAGAATCGCAAGCTCTCCATTGTTATAGGCTGCACAGCTCAGTGCCCAGCCAATATATCCAGCCTCCTTCCCAACCATGCCCCTTCCCCTTTCATCGCACCATGCAACAAACACAAGTGAGTGCTCACTAAATTAGCCACTCTATAAATAAAGGGAAGGTTATAATATAGTAGGTACAGGGAGTACCAGCTTGTGTGAAAAAGAATTAGATAAAATTGGATTACATATTAAGACAAAAGTCAGAAGGATAAATAAAAAAAGTCATTATTTCTGCCACTCCAAATAAACTTCTTCCAAAGTTCCAAATTAATCAGAACAGCAGCATTAGCAGGGTCTGGGAAGGCTGCCCCCTTGAAGCTGGGACAAAGTGGACATAGAAGAAGGTGGGGATAGGGGACTCCAGGGAAAGACAGGTTGGCAGCTACTTAAGAGATTTTTCTTTCCTTCACTTAGTTTTCAATCTCTTTAGTTTTTCCTTCCCTCCTGCCCACGAATAGAATAAATGCTTCCACTATCTTAAAAATACCTTGCTTCTAGATAATTGTAATAAACATAAATGAACTAAATGCTTTAGAAATGGCAATGTTTGATCAGAGAAAATAGGATTTTAAAACATATTCTGATTCCAAGAGATAAGTCTTGAATATAAGGACATCGAAAGATTGAAAGTAAAAGGGTAGAAAAAGATATTCCTTCCAAACCCTGAGCAAGAGATAGTGAATATCAGATAAAGAACACTTCAGGATAAGAAATATTACTAGAGATAAAGAAGGAAATTTCATAGCAATAAAAATTTCTACTTACCAAGAAGATATAAAAAAGCTCTGAATCTGTAAATGTTTAAATATACAATTCAAAATGTGTATGTTCTTCTAAGACAGCAAAAATTAACCAAAGTAAAAGGAGACATAGTTCTCAATAACGTACTGTGGGTTTTAAGACACCTCCATCAGTAACTTACAGAACAGAAACTTACATAAATAGTAAGGTAACAGATGGTTTGTCAACATGATGTAACTGACATATCAGTAAACTGAGTTATTGATTGAATATTGAAATGCACCATGACTATCACTAGAGATGCTCAACCAAAATAGGAACACATATGCACCCAAACACATTTACAAGAATATTTATAGCAGCATTATTTCTAATTGTCAAAAAGCTGGAAACAACCCAACAGTAACTCAGCAGATTGAATAAATGAATTGTGCTTTGAAAAAAACTTTCTTCAACTCTGATTTCCCCCTCCCCACCAAGGTACCAAAACTTTTATTTTCCTATTTGCCAATTTTTAAGTAAAATTTTTTAAAAAAATTAGCTCTATTTCCTCACTTCATCACACTGCTCAATACTCAGCAATATTTTTAGTTAGTCTGCATCTTGCCACAGAAATTGTTCTGGTCAGAGCGGCAGTTACAAAATTCTGTTATTTTGTTTCTTCCTATTCTACTTGGCCTCTCTGTATCATCTGACACTGAGGATCCCTTCCTTTAATTTGAAAATCTCTTCTTTCTTAATGTCTTAATTTACCTCTCTTGGCTTTCTCTCTGCTGCTAAGACCTTAGTTTTCAGTGTCTTCCATAGCCTTTTGTTCCATCATTTCAGATACAAGGAGTCCTGGTCCCTGCTCATTCTGGGTGGTGGTATTCCGTCCCGTGGCTTTGGCACCATCTTTGTACTGAGGCAGTAGGCACAGCAATGTGATTGAAAACAGCCTTTAAAGTCAGACAGAGGACAAGCTAATTCTGCAAATCAAGGTCTCTAAACCCAACCTTTCTCCTGAGCTTTAATCCAAAGGGCACTAAAAATAAACTTGACCCAGGTCAAAACTGTGTTGAGGCCGGGCGGACGCAGTGGCTCACGCCTGTAATCCCAGCATTCTGGGAGGCTGAGGTGGGCGCATCATGAGATCAGGAGATCAAGATCATCCTGGCCAACAATGGTGAAACCCCGTCTCTACTAAAAATACAAAAATTAGCTGGGCATGGTGGTGCGTGCCTGTATCCCAGCTACTTGGGAGGCTGAGGCAGGTGAATCGCTGGAACCCGGGAGTCAGAGGTTGCAGTGAGCCGAGATCGCACCACTGCACTCCAGCCCGGCGACAGAGCGAGACTCCATCTCAAAAAAAAAACAAAAAACAAAACACACACAAAAAAACCTGTGTTGAGAGCCGATTTTACATCCCTCTACATTCGTGAATTATTGAAAGCCCATATCCTATTCTCACAATACCAGACCCAGTTCATGTACTTCTCAGATCTGGTTGGCTATGATTTTTCTGCTCAGGGCTATGGGTGACTCTCCAGGGAGATTGCTTGGCACCCAATGGCATTATTGTTGGCACAGAGAGATGTCCATCTTTGCCCACTGAGCTTCGTCCCTGCCCACTCAGGGGAGCTGCTCAGCAGTTGACCCTGCTGCAGCAAGCAGCTAGTCCTGAAGTCCCGTGTAGTTCGAGGAAGGACCAGGCTATGTGTCATGTCGCACCTCCTGCCTCACACCGCAGGGCCCTCACCTCCCACCCTTGAGCTTTCCTGTCAATGCTAAGGTGCAGATGCCAGAGGCCTCCTCAACCACCCAACCCACTGACTTTCCAAGATGGGTCTTCAAAGCTGCATGTTGCAGAGAGACAGGTATTTAATGTTTCTGGCTCATGCCCTTTCATTGACTCAATGCCAGCACTCTTGTGGCAAAAATAACCTAGAAATGTGGGTAAGTTGACAATCCAATTGTGCTGGTGGGGGCTGGATTTGGCCAATGGGCAGCAGGAGAAAGGAAGGAGCCAACAGATAGATTATTCTCTCCTCCTCCTCCCAAGAAATTGTGCTGAGACTCACGCTTCCATATGCCCTTCCTGGTGATGTCCTGCATAATTGAGCAACAAGGATGTTTTCCGGTCAAGTCTAGACAGCTTGGAAATGCAACATCCTGTACTTCTTCTTTTCCTTCACCTCATTTATCTGGTTCCTTCACTTTTGCTTCCCTGGATTGCACTCACTCAATAAAGTTTTAGCACATAACTTTTTGACTGAGGCTCTGTTTTCTGGAGAAATCAGGCTAGAGACACCATTCATCAAGAAAAGGAAAGGGAGATGAAAAGTAAAGATTAAACCTCTTGATTCCCCACTAGGTGCCAGTATTCTTGCTAAGCAACTTACGTTTGCTATCTCTTCTTCACAGAAAACTTTGCAATAGATATTATTTCCCTCAATACAGTGAGGAACTGAGACTCAGTGAGGCGTTAGTAACTTACCCAGGATGACAGAGCTAAGATGCTGACTTCGGTGCATCTTGCTTCAAAGTCAGCATTCTTCCCACTATTCCTGTCTCTACTGTGGAACACAGGGGCTTAGGAATTCAGTGAAGGTTCCATGTGGTGGTAATTCATTGGTGGGGATTTTCAGAAGCTTTAGGCTGATTCAGTGAAGACCCTTTTAAATATCCAAGCAGAGCATGATAATAAAGCCCTAAAATGGCAGGCTGGGCAATCAGTTAAAGTGAAGATTAAGTTACAGTTATTATTTAAAATGTAGATATCATTTTAGGTAGTCATTTCTGAATGGAATCACACTGATGATCTAACTAAATTAGATCATGAAAGTTACTATTATAAGGACAAGAGCATGAAGGGTTGGGAGACACACAGAGACTCAAGAAGAGAAATGAGGGAAAGAGCCCTCCCCACAAGCCCATCCCTGTGCTGCATCCTCAGCATGAAGCCACTTGGCCCCTGGCCCTCTGCTCATCCACCCCATCCAGATCTGTCTGTTCTGCCCATGAAGATCTTTGGGAACAAAAAGTACAAAGTTTTAGCTAGAAAATCAATCTCAAAACAAAATAGAGGGGTCCTGATTGCCAGAGACTAAAATGGAAAGGATTTCTTCATACTGCACAAGATGTAACTGGCAGGGTTCTATGCTTGTGCAGAGGTTTGGGTCAGAATTGCACTTTGAAAAACTGGAAAAAGACTGAATTTGGACCCTGTTACGCATCTCAGCATCTCTCCATGTTTTGGATTATGGAATGATCTGTGTCCTCCTGTGGGAGGAGGGAAGTGTTTTTTGTGCAATTAAAAAGTCAGGCTATTTGTAGGTCTAATTATTCTCTCTTGCCTGATCAAGTGCTGAAGGATTAGCCCCTTAAAGATGGCTGTTAATCCATAAATGCATAACGACACACACGTGGGTTTGCGAATTTGTAGAGAAAGCATTAATACCTCCTGCCTGATGTAGAAATAGGCAGGTTTCATTTAAACTTGATAAGTGACCCAAAGGGGTCAAGAAACTCCACTGTACCACCGAATGGGTTAGTCCTCTGAGCATAGTTGCCACCAGAGGCTGTCATCTCAAAGAGGCCCTTTCCTTTTCTGCATTTTCCCAGCGAGCTGTTCAATTGCATTGCTGCAATGCCAAAATCTCCTCCCAAAGAATCAGCACTTATCTCTTAAAACATGGAACTCTCTCACCCCCAACCAAAACCTGTTCAAAGAGCTTAAAACAAGACTTAATATGTTCCAAATTTTAATATAAATCACCTGGGGATCTTGTTAAAAAGAACATTCTGATTCAGTAGGCCTGGGTGGGGCCTGAGATTCTGCAAGTCTAACAAGTCCCAGGATATGTCAATACTGTTGGCCCACAATAAGCATCTTGAGTAGCAAAGGCTTAGAAGACCATTTGGTTTTTCTTTAGAAATTTTTGAAGATTATTTGGTCCTTAGAAAGCTCCTTTCAAATGCCTCAGTGTTATCTAAAAGCTGTTCTGGGAACCACTGCAGAAATTTTCAACCAGATGGGGCTGAAGTTAGAAACAGTGAGGGCATGATGTTTCAGCTTTTCTCTCAGGCCACATTCTAAAACTCAGTGCTGACCTAATGGCTTGCTATCAAAATTAGACATAAAAATGGATTTTACTAACACTACTTGACTAACTGTGCTCATCCCTGAGACCACCAGGTTCATCTTATTCAGTCTCAAATTGGCTATTTTCCATCAGGTAGTTTCAATTATTGCATAGGGTAAGAAGACTTAAATGTTAAAGCACATAAACAGAAGTAGTTTAATTGTGCACTTAAATTTTACATTTGATTGAACAGAAGTAATACTTGTTATTCCATCTCTATTTCAGGATTTTCATTTTCTGCTTGGAGAATTCAGTCATTTTAATATCCAAATAAACTATTGTGGAAAATTCAACAGGTCCAAAGTATGTTTAACTGTCTAGAACAGATGGGGGAAAGGGGTATTTTTCCAGATGTTTTAGAAATGTTTAATATGTATTTCCTCTTACTCAAAAAGCACAGCTACATATTATCTTATGCAGAGAAATGCCTTATTTGGAGAAAAATAAATATAAACATTATGGTTATGTATAAACTATGCCAATTCTTGGACTTATCCCTTATTGTTATTTTTGAAAACCACCTGCCTGGATTAAATCTTTGCCACCTGTATTTCAGGAACATCTTCTGGTTAGTGTCTCTGTCTCTAGGTGCTAGCGATTCTAAACAGATATCTATTCCAAAACATATTTGCCAAAACAGTCTCCTTAACTTAAGGAGATTAAGACCTTAAAAATCATTTACCGTATTCTCCTGCTTCCAGCCATTTGCTCACAACAAAATTCTGGAAAGTGGCATCAGCAACATGAAGAAATAGTTTCTCATGGCTATCCCTCCTCCCACAGATGCACCAAATAAACACCTATACATGGATCAGTTTCCTCCAAGAGAAAGCCAGAAACTGGTTGAAAGACTCCTGAACACCAAACAACTGAGAAAATATCCACATTGAAACAGGCATGAAGAGTGGAGATATACTCATCCACAAACCCCATCTTCAGCACAGCTCCTTACAATCAGGAATGAATCCTCAACTCCCAGCTTCTCCCTGAAGAGTGAAGGGTTCGTATCATGCATACAGCATCCGATCTTTTACAACCCTGCTGGAGGGTTTGGCTCTAAAATTGTTAACAGCAGTGGATGTCTTGGTTCTTGGCGTCTTGAAGAATTGGACAAAACACACAAAGCAAGGAAGGGACGAAGGGATTTACTGAAAATGAAAGTACACTCCACAATGTGGGAGCAGGCCAAAGCATAGGGGCTCGAAGGCCCTGTTACAGAGTTTTTGTGAGTTTAAATACCCTCTACTTGGGGTACGCTCTATGTAAGTGAAGAGGATGAAGTAAAGTTACAAAGTCATTTACTCGGCGTATGCTCTATGGAGAGGATATTTCCTGTCATAGCTGAAGTATGAATCGGCCTTATGTTCCCTGCCTCCACACCCTATTTTACTGCCTCTTCTCCCCACTGAGAGATGTGATCCCCATAAATCTTTATGGGAGGCAGAAGGACCAATGTTCTTTTTTCTGTAACTGCTTCACGCTGGCTCCAAGTATAGTCCCTACCTATTGGGGATCATGGAACTCTCACCCTGCTCCAACTCGTGGAGGCAGGGTAGCTTCCTGATGGCCAGTGGTGGTGTCTTCACCTGGAACTGGCTGGAACTTTTGTTACACGATCATAAGTTTGATGGTCTCTAGGCGAAAGGAAATGAATTTGGTTAACAGACTTAATGGGAACTTCAGGGGGTGGATACCTATGCTATCAGAAATGTTTGTTATAGAGATCTGCAGGAGGAAAAACAAAACCTGGTCTGTTCTAGAATCTATGTGTTTCCTTAAAGTCTTAGCACAAGCGACTCCATTTTGATTTGGTTTGGTTTGGTTTGTTGGGGCCTAGTGCATGAGCTCAGTCCAAAACAATGGACTCTCAGGATTTTGTTTAAAAAAATTCCCTCTTTTTGGTCAAGTTCTCACTTAGGTAAGAGTGTGACCAAAACATAGGGCCTTAGCGCCACTCTCAGTTACCATCATTTTGGGTTTCCCATCTCAGCACATCATTCATAGGTTACGGTGTCCTCATGGTTGCACATTTCTTTCAGCTCTTCTCATTCCAGTTGAAGAGAGACCATATGACATTCTAGAGATGGCTGCATGCAAGTATTTAAAACCCTTGAGAGAATACAGGGCACCAGGGAGACTATTATTATGACTATCAGGAGGATAATACCAAGAGTTTGGAATATGCTCCTTACGCATGGTCCCCATAAACTAAACCTCCTAAAATCAAATAGGTCAAAGAATGAGCTAGATAAAGAGCTTACCCACTTGACGAAGCATTTTCTTCGTCAGTGCCCTACCACTGAATTTCTATAATCTTCATTTGATGTATTTCTCCATAGGCCACAAATGCCAGCAGCTTCACAGACACTTCTCTGTTTAGCCAATTCTATCATAACTCTCCATAGAGAATTTAGATTCTATTGTGTAACTGTAGCCTTTATGGTAGAATTTGTTATAGAAGCTATCATGAGGGATACATTTCTAATCATTGCTTCTTTTACTTTAAACCATGGAAAACGGACCTAACAAATGATGGACTTTTAGAAGAGTGAAGGCCTTCCGTCAATGTTCTCTTTAACCCATGATATGGGTTAAGAGGAGTGAACCAGTGTTTTGTTTTTGACTAATTATGAGGCAACGCATGTAGCATTAAAGTTTCTTACCTACATTGGGCCTTCATCTTTTATCTATCAAAGTAGAAGGTTATCCATGTATAAGGCTGACTGCAAACTCCTTCACAAATAAAAGTACATCCCATAAGTGCACATAACAGATCCCTTTTCCACTTCTATTGTTCGTAGAGGCATAAGCAAGAAAAAATATTCAAAGATAAGAGTTTTGTGACAGTAGAAGTCTTAATCTGTGAACTTGGGAAAAGCTGTTCACATCAAGGATGCCATCCTCTTCTTGGGAAAAATTTCTGTGGTCAGTTTTACCCTAAGCGTTCCAATGGGTGCACAGCTCCAAGAGCATGGAGGTACCCTTCTCAGTTGTGAGATTATGAACTCAAAGTTCAAGGTCCCAAAGTTTTGTTGTAGTGTGGATGGCAAGGATAGTCTTTCTGTGATGTTTCCAGAAGATTCAAACCATAAAATTTGAATTCCTAAACTACTTTTTTTGGGCCTGCAGGAAGTAATAGAGCAAACCAGCTCCCAGCACTTTGGGAGGCCAAGGCAGGTGGATCACCTGAGGTCAGGAGTTCGAGACCAGGCTGGCCAACATGGAGAAACCCCGTTTCTACTAAATAAAAAAATTAGCCAGGCATGGTGGCAGGTGCCTGTAATCCCAGCTACTTGGGAGGCTGCAGCAGGAAACTAGCTTGAACCCAGGAGGCAGAGTTTGCAGTGGGCCGAGATCACACCACTGCACTCTAGCCTGGGCGATGGAGCGAGACTCTGTCTCAAAAAAAATAAAAATAAAAAAAAGTTTAAAAAAAAGCTTTCTTTACCTAGTGAAAATACATTGTAGCATAATAATCTACTGTTACAACATCAGTCCTCTGGCATAGGAAAGCTTTTATACAACCAGAAAACATGCCTTGAAAATAACAATTGAATGAAATCCCTTTATAAACGTTTAAATGGCCGACCAGGTGACCAAATGTACCTGAAGCTTTAATTATTTTCTCAGGAATATGGGATCAAGCATTGGTTATAAGCTATTTTAAACAATTTAAGTATTAGCTGGTTTAACATGAAATTAATATTAATTAATGATATTTAATTAATTTTTTGTTTTACTTGCGTCAGTAGCTTTATACAATTTTAGAATCTATATTAGTATTATTCACAAAAATACAACCTAAAGAAGATTAAACATCATTTTGGCAATCCCATGTATGTAAACATGTCAAATAATCCTGCTTACCTCTTTTCTGGATGTTTTCAGGCATCAGGAAAGACAATTTTAAAACTGAAGTTTGATTTTGGGGTTCCACATTACCATAAATTATTTATTTGCCAAAATGATAACTCAGAAGTTTTAAAGAAGCAAAAACCTTTTATATCCTTTTACAAAAAAACTCCATGTTCTACTGTTCTTACACATCTTGCATGTAAAACTGTTTCTAGTAGTCTTAACTGCATGTTACAATAGCGACTCCTAGCAATTTTAACTTTAATGTAAAACCTGGTAAGTTATATTCTGATAAGGTTTGACTATTTCCAGCACAGCTAGGGGCGTGGCCAACTCCACATGTCCCCAGGCCTTACCTAGCTGGAAAACAGGCAAGTTAAACAATTTTCAAAAGCCAAAGAAGCAGCTTATGGCGTTAAAGCATTTAGCAAACCTGACAGTTGAACATAATTTAGACCATGTTTACATTTTGAAGACAATTGTTTTACTAACAATCTTTAAAACCGTCTTTATTTCCCAAAGATTACTCAAGTCACATAAACTAAATAAAAGGCATTACGTTTTTCACTTTTCTGACAAAATATTTGATTTAAGTTCTTCTTATTATTAAACCAATTAACTTAAAACGTCACAAAGGAGATTAACCAGTTTGCATAGAGAGAAAGAGGCCCAAGACTGACTGGTAAGAAATTCTTACCCTTATGCCTGCGTGCCAGGTGTCTGGGTTCTCTCTCCCTGAGCGACCCTGGCGACCCTGCTTGAATGTATGCAAACGAACACATGAATTAAGAATATTCATGAATAGTTTACAAATATTGGAGAAGTTAGGCAGAGAGAGAAATATGACTCAAATTCTATTTGTGAGAGTATACTTAACACAAAGTACCAGGAAGGCTAAAATCCAAGGTTAGTTTAAGGATAAAAAGCTGGCATGTTCCATTAATTCTTGCAGGCCCGACAAAAGTAGTTTAGGAATTCCAGATAAATGGAATGGAAGATGACTTGCTAGAAGTGCATAGGAAGCAAAACAACTATTCACATAACGAAATAAAAACCAAACTAAAATAATAAAATCATGATTTTATATACATGGATACACAAGCAAAACCAGAGGAGAATAAAGAGCAAAGGAATGAAAACTAGAAGCAAAAACAAATAAACAGGAAACCAACCCTAAATTTTCATACTCAATTTTCCCTAGCCAACAGTGTTACCTAGGGCCCCAGAAAACCCACATAATGAATATTTTATTCCTGATACTCAATTCAACATCCCCAAGTTCACCAACGCCATCATACATCCTGTGCAATTAAGTGATTCACTTAAGGCACACGACCAATAACCACACTATCCACGTACGGCAGTAAACATAGTGTGAAGTAATGCAAGCATATATGTGACATTTGGTTCCATGATAAATCCAGCTTCATGCTTAACTATGTTAAAAAAAGAATTGTCAAATTGCCCATGCATTTTTACAATACTTCTTACTTTAATGAAGACTAAAAGCTTTAACTATGAAAATGTTAATTAGCCAAATGCTTCCAATTCTTTATCAGGTTTTAAGGAATATTCTATAGTTTAAACTTTTCCACATCTTTCACCCCTACTTAATGGTTCCTTACTATATTGTTTCATAAATAACTTTTTCTTTCTTTTCTTTTCTTTTCTTTTTTTTTTTTTAATTGAGAGAGAGTCTTGCTCTGTCACCCAGGTTAGAGTGCAGTGGCACAATCTAGGCTCACTGCAACCTCTGCCTCCTGGGTTCAAGCGATTCTCCCACCTCAGCCTTCTGAGTAGCTGGGATTACAGGCACGTGCCACCACGCCCAGTTAATTTTTGTATTTTTAGTAGAGACGGGGTTTCTCAATGTTGGCTAGGCTGTCTCGAACTCCTGACCTCAAGTGATCTGCCCACCTCGGCTTCCCAAAGTACTTGGATTACAGGCATGAGCCAACATGCCCAACCCATAAATAACCTTTTCAAGTCTGTAATTTGAACTAACTTTTAGATAACATCTGAATTAGACATCTATAGACAAGAATTATTTTGCATTGCTATGAGTTATCTATCATTTACAGAGTTTGAAAATAGCTTCAAGATATTGAAAGGTGCAGAACTCCCACAGACTCAGAATCAAATTACCCCTTGAGAGATATGCTCTAGTTTTCCACTGAAACATAATTTTTTCCTATAGTCTGGGGAAGTTAGGAAATAGATGAGGCTGCATATGTTGAAGGGTATCAGATTGCAGAGACCTTAATGCCAGTGGGATGTGGTTTTAACCTATACATACTAGCATCAGAATGATCAAAGTGGCTTGACATTACCTTGAGGAGACAGTATTCATGAAAGGAGTAATGAAGAGCCCCTGGAAAGCTGGAGGCATTTTGGAAGCTTAGCATTGATAAAGATTTGAGGGTAAAAAGGTCTGAACTAAAATTGAGGTAGTGAGACTCACAAGAAAGGATAATTATAAATATAATTATGTAAGAAGAATCAATATTGGTTGAGGGAAAGAGAAACAAAAGGTAACCATAGTTTTAAACATCATTTGAAGTTATTTCCTTTGAATTCAACAAACAATGAGTATCTGAAGTATACTAAGATTGTGCAAGGTGCTGGAATTACAACAATGAGAAAGATTTTTTTAAAAAAATTCAAATTATACTTCTACAGAAAACCATCAGACCATAAAGAAAGACTCCAAGAAAGAAAGAAAAAGAAAGAACAAAGAATCTATAAAACAATTGATAAAGTAACAGTAGTAAGTCCTTAGTTATCAGTAATAACTTTGGATGTAAATGGATTAAATTTTCCAATCAAAAGACATAGAGTGGCAGAAAGGATTTTTTAAAAAACCTAATTATCTGCTGCCTACAAGAGGCTCCTTTCACCTTTAAGTAAACACACAGATTGTAAGTGAAAGGATGGAAAAACACATTCTGTGCAAATGGAAATCAAAAGAGAGCAAAGGTAGGTATACTTACATCAGACAATATAGACTGTAAATAAAAAACTATACAAAGAGACAATGAAGGTGATTATATAACAAAAAGAAGTCAATTAATCAAGAGGATGTAACAATTATAAATACATATGCACTCAATATCAAAGCACCTAAATATATAAAGCAAATATCGAAGGATCCGAAAGGAGAGACAGAATGTAATGCGATAATAATATGGGAGTTTAGTAACCCACTTTTGACATGGACAGATTTTTCAGCAGAAAATAAGTAAGAAAATATTGGACTTTAACTATACTTTAGAGCAAAAGAACCTCATGACATATACAGAATATTTCATCTAATAGCAACAGATTACATATTCTTCTGAAGTGTACATGGAATATTCTCTTGGATAGAGCATATGTTAGGCCAAAAAATAAGTCTTAACAAAATTAAAGAGATTAAAATTATATCAAGTATTTTTTCCCAATCATGGTGGAATAAAACTGGAAATCAACAACAGAAGAAACTTCTGAAAATGTGCAAATAAATGGAAATTAAGCAATATACTTCTTAACAACCAATGTGTTAAGAAAGAGATTAAAAGGGAAATTTTAAAATACCTTGAGACAGACAAACAAAAATGAAAACCAGGCATACCAAAACTTATGGGATGCAGCACAAGCAGTTCGAAGAGAAAATTTTATTCCAATAAGAACCTTCATCAAAAAAGACAAAGATATCAATAATAACTTAATGTTATACCTCAAGGAACTAGATAAAGAATAATAAACTAAGCTCAAATTTAGCAGAAGGAAGGAAATAACAAAGATAGGAGCAGAAGTAAATGTTAAAGAGAGACTATAAAAACAATAGAAAAGACAAACAAAATTGATAAGCCATTAATTACACTGAATAAGAAAAAAAGAGAAAAGATTCAAATAAGTAAAATCAGAAATGTAAGAGGAAACATGGTACAACTGATACCACAAAAGTACAAGGGTTATAAAATGATAAAATAAAGAATTATATGCCAACAAATTAGATAGCCTAGAAGAAATGGATAAATTCCTAGAAATATAATTGACCAAAACTGAGTTATGAAGGAATAGAAAATCCAAACATACCAATAGTAAGTAAGAAAATTGAATCAGTAATAAAATGTCTTCCATCAAAGAAATACCCAGGACCAGAAGTCTTCACAGGTGAATTCTACCAAACACTTAAGGAACTAGTACCAATTCTTCTCAAACTCTTCCAAACAATCAAAGATGGGGAAACTTTCAAACTCATTTTATGAGGACAGAAATTACCCTAATACCAAAGCCAGACAAAGACACTACAAGAAAATAAAATTACAGGCCAATATCCCTGATTAGTATAGATGCTAAAATCCTCAACAAAGTACTAGCAACCCAAATTCAACAGCATTTATAGGATCATTCACCAAGGCCAAGAAGGATTTACCCCAAGAATGCAAGGATGGTTCAACATATGCAAATTAATAAATGTGATTTACTATATTAACAGAATAAAAGACAAAAAACATATATATGATCATCTCAATAAATGAAGAAAAACATAAGACAAAATTCAACATCCTTTCATGATTGAAAAAAATACCCAAAAAAAATTAGCCAGGTGTGGTGGCGGGCGCCTGTAGTCCCAGCTACTCGGGAGGCTGAGGCAGGAGAATGGCATGAACCTGGGAGGAAGAGGTTGCAGTGAGCCGAGATCACGCCACTGCCCTCCAGCCTGGGCGACAGAGCAAGACTCCGTCTCAAAAAAAAAAAAAAAAAATTACTGACAGGCGGCCGGGCGCAGTGGCTCACGCCTGTAATCTCAGCACTTTGGGAGGCCAAGGCAGGTGGATCACGAGGTCAGGAGATTGAGACTATCCTGGCTAAGGCAGTGAAACCCCGTCTCTACTAAAAATATAAAAAATTAGCCAGGAGTGGTGGTGGGCACCTGTGGTCCCAGCTACTAGGGAGGCTGAGGCAGGAGAATGGCGTAAACCCAGGAGGCGGAGATTGCAGTGAGCCGAGATTGTGCCACTGCACTCCAGCCTGGGCATCAGAGCGAGACTCAGTCTCAAAAAAAAAAAAAAAAAAGAAAAGAAAAGAAAAAAAAATTATTGACAGGCTCAGGGAAAATGCTGGCTTCAGCCCTGGATGGCTACAATCCCTCTTTAATGAATTCCAGTCTTCTTTATGAAATTGGTTAGCCCCTTTATTAAGCCCTCTCTTGCTTATGTGTCTGTATTAACATTTGGACCCTCTATATTCAATACTATGACTCAAATTCTTTCTTCTTGCCTAGAAGCAATCAAATTCCAAATAGTGCTGTAAACTGAACCACACATGGACACACCATTAGTCTGAGGACCCTTAGATGGACCCCAGGAGGAGCCCTAGCTGTTGTTTCCCACTGAATACCCCTTTTCAGCAGGAAGTAGCCGTGAAGAGTCATCGCCCAAAACCCCCTAGCAGCAGTTAGTGTGGCATCTCCACAAGGGGAAATGTTGTAAGAGTTATTAAGAAATTATTTTAGGCAGATAGAGAGGAAAAGGAGTCCTTGGGAAGTTTTCATTTTTTAAAGCATCTCCCGAAAAGTTTCTTGTAAAGCTCTGGCCCTTAGAGCCAGGCCGGAAACTTTGATATGCAAATGCAAGCCATTAGAAAATGAGTCCATCCAATATGGCGATTCTGCTGGGCCTTCTTGCCCTTTCCCCACATGTTCCTGGCAACATGGCTGCCCCCACATATCCCCACGTGTGTAGAACATCTATGGCACCGTGCATTTGCATATTAAAAGGCTAGGGTGGGAGGGCCAGGTTTTTTGCAGGCTACGTGAATGACATACTTGGACAAACCAATTCCCTGACCCCTATCCAAATCAGACATCACCTCTTCCAGCCTCTGCATATACACCTGGCTGGTGTCCACCACACTTGAGGACCACCTCTTTCAGCTTTGGAGCCCCCTTCCCCCTGTCTCTGTACAGGGGAGCTTCTTGCTTGTGTCTTCTCCCTTCCTTCTTGCCTATTAAACTCTCCACTCCTTAAAACAAACAAACAAAAATCATAATTATTTGTATACCTAGAAAGAGTTTCAAACTGCATGAAACAGAAGTTAATGGAATTGCAAAGAGAGGCAATTCTCAACGTACTGCCTTTGGGGGTAGCCCGCTCTGCAGGAGTAGAAAAAAAAAAAAAAAGAGGCCAGGCACAGTGGCTCATGCTGGTAATCCCAGCACTTTGGGACGCCGAGGCGGGTGGATCACCTGAGGTCGGGAGTTTGAGACCAGTCAGACCAACATGGAGAAACCTCGTCTCTACTAAAAATACAAAATTAGCCAGGCATGGTGGCGCATGCCTGTAATCCCAGCTACTTGGAAGGCTGAGGCAGGAGAATCGCTTGAACCCAGGAGGCGGAGGTTGCGGTGAGCCGAGATCATGCCATTGCACTCTAGCCTGGGCAACAAGGGCAGAACTCCGTTTCAAAAAAAAAGAATTGCAAAGAGAAATAGACAAATCCAAAATTACAGAGATTGCTGCACCCCTTTATTAAAATTTGGTATAACATGCAGATAAAAATTCTAAATAGAATTTCAGCAAAAAGAATTCAATAATATATTAAAAGAAAAATACAATGAGGCCATGTAGGAGTTAGTCTAGAAATGCAGAGTTGGTTTAACATAAGAAAATCAATGTGATTGATCATATTAACAAACTAAACAAGAAAAAAAAATTATAATCTCAATGGATAGAGTAAAAGCATCTGACAAAATCCAACATTCATTCCTGATTTTTAAAAACCAATTTCTCAATAATTAGGAATAAAATGAGTCCTCTTCAACCTGCTGAAGGGCACCTACTGAAACCTATAGCAAACATACATAATGGTAGATTAAGTGCTTTCTCCTATGACCAAGAACAAGACAGTTATGTCTGCTCTCACTCCTGCTATTCCACGTTGAACTGTAGGTTCTTAGCCAGTGCAATCAACCAAGAAATAAACTCTATCCAGATTAAAAGGAAGAAGTAAAACTGTTTTTATTTGCAGATGACATGGTTGTCTACATAGAAAATCTGATGGTATTTTACTCCCCCTCAAAAAAAATAAAACTACTAGAAGTAGTGAGTTTAGCAAGGTTGCAGAATACAAGATTATATGCAAAAATCAATTGTATTTTTATATATTAACAATAACCCGAAGTTGAAGTTTACAAACAATACTATTTACAATAGCTTCCAAAAATATGACATACTTAGGAAACAAATCTGACAAAAATATGCAAGACTTGCACACTGAAAACTATCAAACATAGATGAGATAAATTAAAGAAGATCTAAATCAAGGGTGTCCAATCTTTGGCTTCCTTGGGCCACATTAGAAGAAGAAGACGTTTCTTGGGCCACACATAAAATACACTAACACTACCGATAGCTGATGAGCTGAAAAAAATCGCAAAAAAAAACTCATAATGTTTTAAGAAAGTTTATGAATTTGTGATGGGCCACATTCAAAGCCATTCTGGGCTGCATGCAGCCTGCAGAACACAGGTTGGACAAGCTTGATCTAAATAGATAGGTATGCCATATTCGTGGCTCTAAAGACTCAATGTTAAGATGCCAATTCCCTCCAAGTTGATCTATATATTTAGTGAGATCCTACTCAAAATTCCAGCTGGCATTTTTTGTGTATAGAAATTGACAAGCCAATTCTAAACTTTATATGAAAATGCAAAGGATCTAAATTAGCCAAACAACTTGAAAAAGAAAAACATAGTTGGAGAACCAATTCTACCTGATTTTAAGTTTCATTATAAAGCCAAAGTAATCAAGACAGTGTGGAAATGGCATGAAGATACACAAATAGATCAATGGAACAGAATAGAGATTCTAGAAATAGATTCACGTATATGGACAATTAATTTTTTTACAAAGGTACAAAGGCAATTCCATGGGGGGGAAAAAGTTTTTTTCAATAAATGGTACTGGAACAATTGGATATTCTATGCCAAAAAAATTGAAAAGAGAGAGAAATTTCAATCCATATTTCACACTATATACAAAAATTAACTCAAAATGGATCATAGATTTAAAGATAAAATAAAAAACAACTTCTGGAAGAAAACACAAGAAGACTACGTCTTTTTATAATTCCTCTGAATTCAGTCAGTGGAATGAAATCACCAGAGAAATAATCTAATTATTGGCAGTGTTGAATTATTAACAAGGGCAGAGGAACCAGTTCTCCCTTTTTGGCTTCACCATTAAGTCAGTTATGAGCACTCTCAACCCTTTACCTGGTGGAATTCCCTTATGTCTGTTTGCACCTCCAGTTGCTATTAATAAGAAACAGAGAGGCAGGAGAAGGGAGGGGATACATCAAATACTTTTTTTAGTTGACCCGTAATAATCGTACATATTTATGGGATACATAGTGATGTTTCAATACATATAATGTAGAGTGATCAGATCAGGGTACTTAGTATATCCACCTTTGCAAACGTTCATCATGTCTTTGTGCTGAGAACGTTCAAAATCCTATTTCTTGCGTTTTGAAGCTGTATACTATTGTTAACTATAGTCATCCTACAGTGGCATAGAGCACTAGATATTCTTCCTGTCTAGCTGCAATTTTGTATCCTTTAACAAATTTCTCTCCATCCCCCACTTCCCCAACTATGTAGATAAGCACTGGCACATGTTGCCAGGGCATCAACAATGGAACCTCAACCCATTTCCCTGCCTTTTAGTTGTTATTCTTTGGTGGTTGCTTGTTTTGTATTATGGAAGCCAGAGGATGGAAGAGATATGCATGTTCCTCTTAGGCAGTGTTCTATGTAAATGAATTTGAGTGCCAGTTTTGACAATTTTCAGATCCTTATGATATGGAAGTGCTGGGAAGGGAAGGGCGTGGTCCCTTTAAATGATACAGAACGGGGCGGGGAAGTGCTGGGTACGGGAGGGCGTGGTCCCTGGCTAGGGCTCCACTCCCAGGTCTGTGCCCACGGAGCTAGATGAGGACAGGCATTTTTGTTTTCCTGCCCAAATGTTGCATTTCCTAACACCACTCTGGCCTGCCATGCCCCCATCCTGTGCCTATAAAAACCCCAGACCCTAACAAGCAGACACACAAGCACTTGTACCCCTGAACTTAAAAGTTAAAAAAAATTATATCACGTAGGTATTACTGTCTTCATTTTTAAAGGTTTGGTAACTTACCCAATGTCACAGTGCCAGAATACGGCAGAGCTAGTATTTGAACCAAAGAGCACACAGTCTGGCTACAGAGTCTGGTTCTAACCACTAGGCATTGCTGCCTTATAACTGATATTAAAGGTAAAGTTTTAACAAGGAAAGAATCCATGTAACTCGCTAACAATGGCAACCAACTTGTATTTAAAAAGTAGTTTGTGGCCGGGCACAGTAGCTCATGCCTGTAATCCCAGCACTTTGGGAGGCCAAGGCAGGCGTATCACTTAAGCCCAGGAGTTTGAGAACAGCCTGGGCAACATGGTGAAACCCCATCTCAACAAAAAATACAAAAAAAAAAAAAAATTTAGCCAGCAGTAGTAGTGCATGCCTGTGGTCCCAGCCACTCAGGAGGCTGAGGTGGGAGAATTGCTTGAGCCTGGGAGGTGGAGGTTGCAGTGAGCCGAGATCGTGCCACTGCACTCCAGTCTGGGCAACAGAGTGAGATCCTGTCTCAAAAACGAAAACAAAAACAAAACCTGTTTGTATTACCCAACATTAAGTAATGCATGTGTTTACATTTTTATTTTTCCTCAACCTCCTTGGCTCAAGCAATCTCCTACTGAGTAGCTGGGACTACAGGCACACACCACCACAATTGACTAATTTTAAAATTTTTATCGTCTGTAGAGAAGGAGTCTTGCTATGTTGCCCAGGCTGGTCTCAAACTCCTGGCTCAAACAATCCTCCTGCCTCACCCCCACAAAGTATGGGGATTACAGGTATGAAACACTGCATCAGGCCTGAAGTTTTTAAACTGCTAGTTTCTACCACACAGTAGGCATACAACATGTGTTGACTGGCTGACTGGTCACACAGTTAAGTCTCAAGAAGCTATACTGACAAAATGTAGAAATAAATTAAGTAGTAACAAATTGTTTATATTTGGCTTTTGAATATCTAATATGCTACAGCAGGATGGAGAAGACTCTTTTCTGCAATTCCTTTTCCTAAATGTACTTTCCTTAGGGCGTTTACTAAGTTATGCCTCAGAAGTCCTGTAAGATATCAGTAAATTTCTTCAAACTTTCAACAAAAATATTATTTTCTATACATCTGAAGTCATTTTACTATCAGCCATCATGAGTCTGTAATTCATCTTTATTCAGCAAGATCTTTGAAACCAAAGCAGGTCTCCACCAGGTTCTATAGACTTTATCATCCAGCTCAGCAATGGCAAATGGATCTCATCTAGAGTGTTCACTCTGGGCAATATTCCCTGCGAGCATTGGAAAGAAAAGAGGTCTGAGGCTGACCCTTGGCTTAATCATATAGTGCATCATCTCTAGGAGACCTGGGGATGCACTGCCACAGAGTAACACTCATTCTATCCCTATGGCCCAGCTCTTGGCTCCATACTATTTGTTCAGTTTTCAAAGCCAGTGATTGTGAGGGATTCAAATGTCATCGTCAGAGGATCCTCAAATAACTAGAAAGACATCTTCAGTTCATTAAATTGAAGTCCAGTGAAGCTAAGAGCCAGCAATATTGATTTCTGTTGTCATTCTTAAAAGTCAGCCAGGAATTCTACTCCCTTTATTTTCTGAACTTCAAGCGACTAGCCTCTCAAATAAAAGATTCCGGAAAAAGGTCATTAGAGATCACTTTACCCTCAAAGTCGAGAGGCTAGAGATGACACAGGTCAAATCAAGACTGGCAATGGGACCTGAGAACCTAGTGATTTGGCATTTTAAAGTAAGGATCCTGGTCTTTTATGAGCTGTGATTTATCTATCTATGAAATAACACCCATTTCTCAGGATGAGTCACTGGAAATAAGGTGATACATTTATAGAATAAAGATGAGGGACTTGCTTAACATCACTAACAATCAGGGAAATGCAAATCAAAACCATAATGAGGTATCACCTTACATCTGTTAGGATAACCATTATCAAAAAAATCAAAACATAATGAGTGTTGGCAAGGTTGTGAAGAAAAGTGAACCCTGGTACACTGTTGGTGAAAATGTAGATTGGTATAACCATTATGGAAAACAGTATGGAAGTTCCTTAAGCTAAAAATGAAACTTCCATATTAGCCAGCAGTCCCACTACTGGGTATATATTCAAAGAAAATAAAATCACTAACTCAAAGAGACATCTGCATGCTCATGTTTATTGAAGCTTTATTCACAGTAGCCAAGATACAGAAGCTACCTAAATGTCAATAGATGAATGAATAAAGAAAATGTGATACATACAAACACCACACACTGTGGAATATTATTCAGCCTTAAAAAAGAGGGAAATCCTGCCATTTGTGACAATATGGATGAACCTGGAGAACATTATGCTAAATGAAATAAACCAGACACAGAAGACAAAATCTGTGTGATCTCCTTTATATGTGGAATATTAAAAAGTTGAACTCATGGAAGCAGAGAGTAGAATGGTGGTTATCAAGGTCTGGGGTGGAGGAAAATGGGGAGATGTTGGTTAAAGGGTACAGATTCCTGAGTTACAAGTAAATTCCGGAGACCTAATGTACAGCATGGAGACTATACTTAATAGTAATGTATTGCATACTTAAAATTTTCCGAGAGAGTAGAACCGCACACACACAAAAATAGTAACTAGGTGCAATGGTCTGAATGTTTATGTCTCTCAAAATTTATATGTTGAAACTGATTTCCTAATGCAATAGTATTAAGAAGTGGGGACTTTCAGAGGTGCTTAGTTAAAGGGATTAGTGCCCTTACAAAAGAGGGCAAGAGGCCGGGCACGGTGGCTCACGCCTGTAATCCCAGCACTTTGGGAGGCCGAGGTGGGAGTATCACCTGAGGTCAGGAGTTCAAGACCAACCTGACCAACATGGAGATACCTCATCTCTACTAAAAATACAAAATTAGCCAGGCGTGGTGGCGCATGCCTGTAATCCCAGCTACTCGGGAGGCTGAGGCAGGAGATTGCTTGAACCTGGAGGTGGAGTTTGCAGTAAGCCGAGACAAAAGAGGGCAAGAGAGCTTGTTTGTCCCTTCTACTGCGTAAGGATGCAGCAAGAAGACGCCATCTATGAAGCAGACTGTAAGCCCTTACCAGACACTGAGTCTGCTGGTGCCCAGATCTTGGACATCCCAGCCTCCAGAACCCCAATCAATAAATTTCTGTTGTTTATAAATTTCCCAGTCTAAGGTCTTTTTTTACAGCAGCCTGAATGAACTAAGACACTAGGTGAGATGATGGATATGTTAGCTTGATTGTGGTAATCGTTTCACAAAGTACACATATAATCAAAACATCATATTGTACACCTTAAATATATACAATTTTTGTCAATCATACCTCGAGAAAGCTGAGAAAAAAGAATAAAAGGAAATATTTGAAAATTATTAGAATTCTTTTTCCAACATTAACTTAGACAAAGTCAGGGGTTTTTGTTTGTTTTTCGTGTACTTTTTTTTTCTTTTAAGACAGGGTCTCACTCTGTCACCCAGGCTGGAGTGCAGTGGCATGATCACACCTCACTGCAGCCTTGACCTCCTAGGCTCAGGTGATCCTCCCACCTAAGCCTCCCAAGCAGCTGGGACTACAGGCACATCACCACACCCTGCTAATTTTTGTATTTTTTGCAGAGACGGGTTTTGCCCAGGCTGGTCTTGAACCCCTGGGCTCAAGCAGTTTGCCCACCTCAGCCTCCCAAAATGCCAGGATTACAGGTATGAGCCACCATGCCCAGCCCAAAGTCAGTTTTAAATGAAGCAAATGACAATACTAAAAAGTATATTAATAATAATAATACATTTGAAATGTGGAAGTCACTCAGTTTTCTTCTACCAAGTAGTCTGCTTCCAAGGAAACTAAGGGGACCCTTTCTGGGTGAAGAAAAGGAGAAATCTAAGGAAGCCTCATGGAAGACTGAAGGAACAAAGATTGGTGCAGCACTGCTGTGTACAGAAAAGGCTCAAGGCCAGAAGAGCAGTGATTATCTCAACTCAGCACTTTCTCCAACTCATGTCTAATCTTCCTGATAGGGCTGTCCACTGTACAAAGGCACAAGAAATACAGCCAACTATTTTCACCTCGGAGGTCTCTGACAGCACAAAATACTCTCCTGATGCTGGCAGTCTTTCTCCCATCATTGGGGCAGGTTTGGTCAAGGCAAAGAATTGAGGCATGTAATTGACTGACCAGCCTGAGACATCCATGGACACCCATGGCAGAAAAAGGAATTACGTGTGAAAATATTTCTACCATTTCAATTTTAGAACATTAGAAATAGACTTAAAATTGAAAGTAGCTTAATTGCGAAAAACTATTAGTTTTTTCATAAACTGCATAAATGAATCTGGATCCTTTATCCATCCAAAATGTGGACACATTGTTTCATTTCACAAGGTGGCTTATTTTCAAAGCCTCTGACAATCAGCTATAAAAAGAATGGTATTCAGTAGGGGCGAAAAGGCTCCTACTAATCACTGCTCTGTGAGCTTCTCTTGAATGTGCTCTCCAGTCATAGTGTTTCCTGGACAGACTTCCTTTATAGCAGCTGCCCAGCGATCCATTAAAATGACAAGTGAAGGCCCACATGGTGGGCTGAGTGCACTTAATGCAATACTGACAGGAGAGATGACAAAAAAGTTTCCACCAGGCAATTGCAAAAATGCCTCTATACCTGGGAACAGAGGGAACTTTCAAGTTGGAGTGCAGAGTAATCTCTGACACTCCGGGGATTGGAAATGGATCTGTGAAGCAATGGCACCAAATGAATCAAAGGGATTTTAAATTGGTATTAGAAACCTAAGAATACAAAGTTTGTGAGAGGATTTGCTACAATAATGCTCTAATGATTACCTCCTGTGGATGGGTTAACATTTAACTATCATCTTTATGAAGCTCTTTGGACATCATTCAGTAGATGACGCTATCCACCCTTGTCTCTTTAATTATAATCAAAATTAGATTTTTAAAAATTTTAACTTTTATTTTAGAGACGGGGGTACCTGTGCAAGTTTGTCACATGGGTACCTGTGCACCCAGGTAGTGGGCATAGTTCCCAACAGGTAGTTTTTCAACCCACACTTCTCTTCCTCCCTCCTTCCGTCTAGTAGTCCACAGTGTCTATTATTCCCATAAAACTAGATTATTTATACTAACTTACAGTTCAGATGGTAGACAAAGAACTGTGGGTTACTTTCTTGGGATTTTTTTTTTTTTTTTGGAGCCAAGTTTGAAAAAAATAAATGTGGAAACTCTGCTTTTTTAGCAGCCTTTTAAGGGACTCCATTCTAGTTAGTGTGAACAACAGTAAGGTGGATTGAGAGGTAAATACTGCATGCTTTGTATCTGTTTCAGAAACAATTTAAAAATACATGAAATGAAAATAAAAGTAGGAAGCAACAGTTCCGTGTATTTTTAAATTTTTTATTTTGAAATGATGTTAGAGTCACTTGTCCAATTTCTTCCCCTTCCCCTACTGTAGCCAGGTGTTCTTAGTAGACATTTCTTGAGTTGGTTCCAAATCTCTGAATTATTTTTTTGTGGCTTGGCTTTTAATTTGTTTTTATTTAAAACAGACTTGGATCTATTTTGAGATTCAATTATGAAACTCTAATTTCTAGAATAAAATTTTCAAACTATCGTTAAATAATCCTTTTACTAAAAGAGCTTTTCCAAAGGCAAAATGGTGCTTCTATCTGCCTCAGCTGTATGGAGTTCCAGTTTAAATTGATATAAGAAAGTATTCATTTGCATTTTTTTCAAGGGCACTATATATTGTTTACTTCTATGGAAAAATAATAACAATTAAAAAGTCACTTCAATAGTTAAGCAAAACTGACAAGCACAATATTGTTGTAAATTCTCGATATTACAACTTGAATCATATCAAATATACTACTCAGAGTCAATTTTCTATGGGTTGAATAGTAATATTTTATGTGGAACAATGTAATATATGATTGGAATCATCTGTTTCCTGAAAGTTTGGTAAAACTTCTCTGTGAAACCATATAGGTCACACTCACACACACACACACACACACACGTACACACACAAGAAGTTCATGTAAAAACCGGCAGAGACTGAACAAGGTCTGTCATCTAGTTAATGGTTTTGTACCAGTGTGAATTTCCTGGGTATTTTTTGTGGGGGGTGGTTTGGGGTTTGTTTTTGGTTTGTTTGTTTGTTTGTTTGAGACAGAGTTTTGCTCTTGTTGCCCAGCCAGACTGGAGTGCAATGGCGCGATCTCGGCTCACTGCAACCTCCACCTCCCGGGTTCAAGCGATTCTTCTGCCATGATCTTGGCTCACTGCAACCTCCGCCTCCTGGGTTCAAGTGATTCTCCTCCCTCAGCCTCCTGAGTAGGGAGGGATCACAGGCGCACACCACCACACCCGGCTAATTTTGTATTTTTAGTAGAGATGGCATTTCACCATGTTGGTCAGTCTAGTTTCGGACTCCTGACCTCAGGTGATCCACCGACCTCAGGTGATCCACCCGCCTCAGCCTCCCAAAGTGCTGGGATTACAGGCATGAGCCACCACACCCAGCCAGAATTTCCTGGTTTTGATATCATGCTACAGTTATGTAACATGTCACCCTGAGGGAAAGATATGTGTGGTGAGTTCACAGATTTCTATGTGCTCTAAAATTATTGTGACTCTAAAGTTAAGAACTTTTGTTAAACAAAAGCTGTCATAAAGTGAAAAGACAAGTGAGAAAAGCAAGAAAATATTTACAACAAATTTAACTGATAAGTGGTCATTATGGAGAATTCTTTACAAAAATCTTAAAACCTCGTACAAATGAATAAAAAAGATAAACCAATGAGGGAGGCAAATGGGAAAAAGATTTAAACAAGTACTTATTTCAAACTGAAGAGAAAACACTAATGGACCTTAGATACTTGACCTCATTAGAAATCAGGTAAATGCAACTTAAAATCAGGTAAGTGCAACTTCAGATCACTCTGAAATATGGTTTAACCCCAGGGAATAATGGAATCCAGTAGGACCTGAAACAATTTCAATGGCATTAGTACTCTTCTAGTTGCCTTTGTACCTTTGTGCATTTTTCTTCATGACTTGCATATATTAGTTTGTATATGTCAAATATTGTATAATGCAAAGAGAAAAGAGAAGCTTTCTCTTTGGCTTCTACAAATCTCCTTTTCTGTGGAGCATGTGTGTCTGAATAGCAAGCATTTGTTCCTGTCAAGACAGATCAGAGCTATGCCTTGGCTGACACTAGAGGCTCAGGTCTCAACCACCCTCCAGGTGGCCACGCTGAGCAAGCCACCCCTCTCCACCTTCATTTGTTTGTGTGGTGAAGAAACGTCCTGTTTGTTAACAGCCTCCCACACACCCATCATGGTGTGGGTCATAATGCTGTCTCTCTCATAGTTTCCTCTTCCTCTACCCCACAGATCCAATGCTAGCATTTCAGTTCCTAATTTCCTCTTTGGGATGCCAGCCCCTTCCTATATTTCCTTGGCAGTTCCTATTCCCAAGTTTACCACCTTTGAGCTACCAAGCAACTGCCAGCTCCATCTCTATTCCCTTTCCTCAATTCTTGTCCCTAACTCTGAGACCTTTCTTCACACCTGAAACAGAATTCTCTTTTGGAACTATCTGCCCCTTTCCCTTTGTTTCTTTTCTTTTACTAAGTCTTCTTCTTCCTCTTACTTTTCTCCATGAAACCCTTCCTGACTAACCCAGAAGAAAATTTAGATTCTCTTTACCTTAATTTTTCAACCATCCCAAGGATATATTAAAAATACTAGTCGTGGCTGGGTGCAGTGGCTCATGCCTGTAATCCCAGCACTTTGGGAGGCCGAGGTGAGCGGATCACGAGGTCAGGAGTTTGAGACCAACCTGGCCAACATGGCAAAACCCCATCTCTACTAAAAATACAAAATTAGCCAGGCATGGTAGTGGACGCCTGTAGTCCCAGCTACTCTACTTGGGAGGCTGAGGCAGGAGAATTGCTTGAACTCGGGAGGTGGAGGTTGCAGTGAGCTGAGATTTCGCCACTGCACTCCAGCCTGGGTGACACAGCGAGACTCTGTCTCAAAATAAAAAAAAAAAAAAAAAAAAAAAAAACTTGTTTTCAGGCCAGGAGCGATGGCTCATGCCTGTAATCCCAGCACATTGGGAGGCCAAGGGGGGCGGATGACTAGAGGTCAGGAGTTCAAGACCAGTCTGGCCAACATGGTGAAACCCCATCTCTACTAAAAAAAAAAAAAAAAAAATTAGCAGGGCATGATGGCAAGTGCCTGTAATCCCAGCTACTGGGAAGGCTGAGGCAGAAGAATCGCTTGAACCCTGGAGGTGCAGGTTGCACTGAGCCGAGATCGTGCCACTGCACTCCAGCCTGGGTGACACAGTGAGACTTCACCTCAAAAACAAAAAACAAAAAAATCTAGTTTTCAATTTAAAAAAAAATAGGAGATACAGTCTGCAAATATTGTCATGCCGCTCTGCAGAAGGGAGGGCAGATTTTAAACTGAGTATCTGCTCCCTAAATCTTGGACAGGTAGCTGCTGGCATCCAACCCGGCCCCTTCACAATAACCACCTGCCTCTGGTTCAATAGCAATAGCACCAAGTCCCACATGAGAGGAAGGGAGACCCCTCCACTGAAGCGGGGTGGGGGGGTCCCTCAATAATGATCCATTCCAGTGGGTCCTTCCCCTCATCTACATCTTCTTGTCTTCACTGCCTCACCCGGAGCACCCTTCTTTCTCTAACCCTCTCTTGCCTCACCTCTCTCTAGCTTTTTGGTTTAGCAATGTGTGGTGTCCAGTTCACCTACTTCTCTAGCTTCATCTGGCCTTAACTCAATGTGTGACTTATTCCCTCCCTTCTAGCAAGATTTCTGTTGATGATTGTTTCAGAGGGTGGCCTCCCCATCCAACCACTGGGACTCCCTCTTCTTCCCTCTCTGTATCTCTCCCACAGGCTGGCCTGACGGCCTGGGACCTGGCCCAGGGTCGGCAGGCCAACAACTACTGTATGTGCACCAAGAATGTCTCTTTTTCTGACATCTTACTCTTTTATGATCTAAAGATACCAAGTGGGCTCTTCGGGAACCTGGTGAGACATTTCCCAAGTCTGAGCTGAGACCCATTCTTCTCCAGTCAGAACACAGTCCCTATTGTCTGAAGTAAGAACTGGCGGCTACTATTTTCTACATTCCTAACTATGGGCCAGCTTCCCAATACCATAATCATGATCACCACAACAACTACTACTAGCTTGTAGGGACATCCTATGTGTTTGACACTACTTTTAAAGCACCTTGCAAATATCATCTTTTAAGTTTACACAACCTAATGAGAAGACACTAACATTATCTCTAGATGAGAAAACTGAGGTTAAAAGAGGTTGTTCTGCTAGTAATTGGTGAGGCATGGATTCCAGTCCTGACAAACTACCAGATGCCCCCAAATCCTGAACTAAATACACAAAGAGAAAAGAAAACTGAATCATGCCTGATTTACCAGAAAATTCTCAGTGTGTACAAAGCACACAAGGAAAGCCAGGTGTCCCTGAGTGGATGCCATCAAATTCTAGTATCTACTAGTCAAAGATATTGGTCACAGTTTATATGTCCTAGGAAACAGTCTTTATTTTTATTGAGGGATGTCAGAGAAATATGCATTTTTTAAAAATTTATTTAAATTAAAAAGATATTCTTGGCTCCCGTTATGCTAACAATTTTTGGGGACCATATATATATATATACACACACACACACACAGACATAAACCATAAAGGACAGTCATCATAATCACTCCCTGGTATGGCTCTCCCTCTGTATGGCTTCATCAGACTCACTAATGTAGCTGGAGGAAAACACAGTCACATTGATTGTCTTACTTTAAATTCATGATCTTGAAAGTCTAGTGGGCCCTGATGGCTGCCCAACAATGGTATTATACTTCCGTAGTTCATGCACTCTCTTATTCTTCTAGACAATATAGTCTATTTTTATTATTCACAGTAGCTATCTCCCATAAGGTTGTCAGGAATGCTGAATTAACAAACACTAAACCATCGCTCTTAGGGGAAATACAGAGTCAGGTCTCTGCAAGCTTCTGGCCACAACATTTTCATCAACCAATAAGCATAATCTTATTTTATGTATGTTTCTGTTTAAGGACACCTTATTTAATATATATTATTGATTCATTAACATTTAATTCACAGACAAAAGCACTAAAACGCACTTCTGAATGGAGCTTCTCTAGCATACATATTTTCTGCATAAGGCACATCACAGCCTTTCTTGCACTCAGCAATCCTGGGCAGCACTTGAGCACTACACTTGGACAGGGGGCATTTTAAACAGCAAAGTCACCAACAAAAAGCACAAAAAATGCTAAAAACGTGACACTAAAGAGACCACAAAGATGACACTTGCTTATAGTATAAGAGCTGAGATGGGAAGGCAGACTGTGGCCTTGTTCAACCTCAGCTGGGAACATGCACCTGGGATGACTGAAAATAATACACAGTTTGTTATACACATAGAAAAGGACATTGTATCCAGGCCAGAGCGGAGAAACCTTAGAAGTCATGACCTCTGACCCAGAGGTCAGCCTCCCTGCTGCAGACAAACGGCCTCTTAACTGTCACAGAACTTTGGGAAAGCTCTTAACTGCCACTGACACAGTGTCCAGCCACATCTCTTGATGAACCTGAAGGAGAAGGAGCTCCACAGGGATGTTTGAAACCAATGATATTCAGATATTTCTGCTGGACTGAGTGTCCCAGAAAGAAATCAGACTGAAGGGGAAAAGTAGAGCAGTTCCAGGAGAAAATCCTTATGAATAAAGAAGTTTATCCAAGGGCACAGCAGAGCAGCAAAGCATGTCGGCCAGGCAGCAGGGTTGGGCGGCTCCCTGGGAGGCTGGGTAGAGCTTGTCTGGCTTCCCCCGCCTCAGTGCAGTATGCTCCAGAAAGGAGAGGGCTGGGGTGTAAAGGAACCGTAGCATGTGCACTCCAGTGCCAACAGAGGGGTGATCCAAGGGAGCTGGTGGCAGCCGGGGAGTGGCCTTTGTGAGGGGAATGGAGCAGGAGAATGGAGGAAGGGGGTCTGTCAGGCACATGACGGAAGTGGCCATGCCTCCCTCCAGGTGCTTCTGGGAGCAAAGTGATCTAGTAGAAGGGGGCATTCAGATCTCAAATGAAAACGCATCTAGAAATCCCAAGGAATGTTTTGGAAGGGGGATCATGAGGGGGTAAAATAGAATTTTTGCTGGGAAAAGAAGCAGGAGGAGGGAGAATTACAAGGTCACTGTAAATGTGAAGTGTGTGTATTTTCTAACAAATGAAACTTGCTGGAAACTAAAAGCTTTGTGTAACGCGTGCTGCTATGAGCCTGGAATTTTTCCATGCTATGAAATAGATGGTAAGCCTTAGCCAGAGCGGGGAGGGAAACATCCCAGTTAGGTTTCAATCCTCTTCCTCGTGTCCCATGGAGCAGATTGTCACTGGGAGTCCTCTTCTTGCAGTGGTGTCCTTATTTCTGAGACCTGGACTTTGCCTAGGCGGGTGCTGGAGGAACAGTCTCGGAGTGCAATGTTGTCGTTGGATTCATAGGAAGCTCTACCTCTCTCCACTCGGGCTGGTGAAGTTTGCAGTGGCCACTAAAGACCTCTCAGGCCAGCCCAAGCCTGCTGCGCCTGTTTCTGTGTTCTCTTTGGCAATTGCATTCTCTCTTTCGGACCCAGCTTCTTCCTACATGCTGTGGTCATCAGAGAGGTGTTTTTTAAACTGCAATATTTTCCTGGTTGGATTCATGGGAAGCTCTGCCTCTCTCCACTTGGGCTGGTGAAGTTTGCAGTGGCCACTAATGACCTCTCAGGCCAGCCCAAGCCTGCTGCACCTGTTTCTGTGTTCTCTTTGGCAATTGCATTCTCTTTCGGACCCAGCTTCTTCCTACATGTTGTGGTCATCAGAGAGGTGTTTTTTAAACTAATCTCAACAGCTAAATACAAACTCAGAAAGACTCTGTTGGACAAAAAAAAAAAAAAAAAGGGCAGGAAGTGGGGGATGAGGTTTACATTTTAACATAAAAAGCTCCTGCTTGAAATTAGAGGCGAACTTTCCCCTTTTAGTCTAAAATATGTATACTTATCCATTCCTCATACAACGAGTGACAATGAGCGTCTCTCCAGCCTCCCATCCCATACATACTCTTGCCGTAGTCACCAATGACAAATATATTTGGTCAATTTTGTGCCTGTGATTAAAGCAAACCTCTATAGAGCAGGCCCTCAGGCCAGCCCCGAGACTCCACTGACCACCTCTAGTCATTTTGTTTCCTAACCTGCCCCTCCCAGTGTCCTGAGGCCCAACCTGTTGCCAGCCATGACCTGGCTGAGTTTCTTGCTGGCCCCCATTTTGTCCTTTTCAGAAGGCCAGCAGGACCCAGCTAACAGAGCTAGTGCTTACAGGGAGAAGGGCCTCAAAGGTGGGGTAGACAGGATGTTGAACTCCAAAGTCGGTTAAAGTTAAGAGGGAAAAGTACCACTGCAATCTACAGAGGCAGGTTCAGAATTTGGAAATTCAGGTTTCCTGGAGAATCCCTCGGGCGGAAGTTCACACCTCTGGCAAAGGCCTCATGACACTATGGAAAGCTCACAGGTTTCGGTTCTTATTCTGCGGTGATCTGTCAGGTGAGTTTGGAGTGGCCACTGACATTCTAACCTCAGAATTTTATCTAGATTTCCAGGAAGTTGCGAGAAAGCTGCAGAGGGTAAACCCTGAGAACTTTGTGGCTCTAATGATTAGAAGTAGGGGCAAAAGAGACCAAGAGGAGGCACTGAGGTGTCAGCCTCAGGCAGTGTTAGCTCTGCACTCTGCTGTATGATACCTGCCAGTTCTGCATGGCCCTTCCAAGCTCCTGACACTGATGTTTCTGTGTCTCCTGACTTCTGTAGCTCATTAGGTCACTTGCTCCGAAGACATTCAGGACCCCCAAAAAGACAGCCCAGTGAAGGGCACTTCTTATCTGTTTTCATTACCATCGTATTTCCTAGCATGTTGAACAGCATTGAATAGAGATCTTCTCAGCTATGAAAAGGACACTGATGTCTAACACCACAGCAGCCTCATTTTGTCATGTTTTCCTTTCTTTTGATTACTTTAAATTATTTTTAATTTTTTTATTAAAAATGCCTATCTTATAAGTTGTGTGACATTTCCCCACTTAAAAGCTTAGATGAAGCCCCATTTTCAACAAGTTAAATCCTTGGCATGAATTTTTTTGATTTTTTGTGATCTGGTCCAAGCTTTCTAATGTCACCTCCTGTCTCTTCCTCCCTCTCTGTTATGCTAATAATTAAGAGCTTATCAGTGAGGTCTGATGCTAAACAAAACACTCTCATATCTCTGATTTTGCTTATATTGCTGTTTCTTCTGTCTTCTGGGGAACATCTCCTCTGCCTGTAAAACATTCTTCTGCCATAATTTCTTGTAAATCACTTTGTTACCCCACCTGCTTCATTTCTCCTTCAAAGGCACCTGGCCTCCCTACACCTCACTGCATACTCCCCCAAATCAACTTCATTTATTGTGGTTGTATACAGCCTTTTATTATTTAACTTTTCATATGTGTCTTATCGTTTCAACTGTTGTAAGTTTTTTAGGGCAAGAGGGATGGTTCTTAGATTACTTTTATACCCCTCATGTTACCTGACACAGTATTACCCATACAGCTCTATAGTAAATATTCAATTAAAATCTAGTAGGAATAGACACCAGATGCAGTGGCTCACTCCTGTAATCTCAGCACCTTAGGAAGAAGGGGTCAGGGGATCACTTGAGGCAAGGTTAGAGACCAGCCTGGACAACACAGTGAGGCCCCTTCTTTACAAAAAATTTTAAAATTAGCCGGGTGTGGTGGCACACACCTGTAGTTCCAGCTACTTGGGAGGCTGAAGCAGAAGGATTGTTTGAGCCCAAGAGTCCAAGGCTGCGGTGAGCTAGGATCACACCACTGCACTCCAGCCTGGGAGACAGAGCAAGTCCCTGTCTTTGTATACATATATGAATAGAAGGCATACCAACCAACTCCTTTGAAAACATACCCACCTTAAGTTTTCTTTCTAAACCTGCCACATCTATCTCTAACCAGGCACTTTTCCATCTTTTAACTACCTTCAGTGTTCAAAGTCAGTTGACCAACATCAACTGTGTTGTGCATGACTAACTCTTAGGAAGGAGGTAACTGAAGCCAGTTTTGCAGACATGAACCAACGGCCAGTAGAAGTGTTCTGGACATTGTGCATGAGTCCGTCCCACTGAGGTGGACTGAAAAGCCATGAAAAGAAAAAAACCAAGTGGCCTAAAGATACACCTTTAGCAAGTGAGTACAACAATTAGAACCTCTCTAGCCATTCTTATTTTAGGTAGACAAATTGTGTTTATTAAAGTTTAAAAATGGAGTTTTGGAGAAAACAGAATAGGTAGCTCAATACAGCTTTGGTTTTTGTGGATGTCTCTTCGGTGCCAAATTATGTCCTAAAAGTCTGTCTTCTCAAAAGAAATCCAACCAAGTTTCCTCTTCAGTGATTTCCCTTAGGAATCAAGAGAGTAGAACGATATATTGTGGGTAATTGAAGAATTGAAAGCAGAATGATTTTTAAAGTATGAAGAAAGCTACTGTAGCATTTTAGATCATTCTTACCAATGATTCCTAGGATATATATCATAAATATTTACATAATATAGGTAGTAGTGTACATCAGAACCCAAACACAGTGTATACTGTCAGTGCAACTTGAAACTTAAAAAAAAAAAGCCTTAAAATGAATGCTATACTCCTCTTGACTGAAGAAAGCCTTCGATCCCAAACTTTTACATTGTCTTGGGGTGACCTTTTCTCATGTTCTCTCTCAGCATTCCTCAGTCTTTCAAAACATGGCTAGAAAACACAAGCCTTCCTAGTTACGGTAAGTTCATCCTACTGAGAAATCCAACTTTTTTCAAAGCGAAAATAAGCCATGAATTCAACCATTCAGCCAGACTTGGAGATTATGAAGATTCCTGGCTCTTGGGCTCCTACTTACTTGCCAGAAATATCAAAAGACATCAGGGTTTGTTATCCTTAACATACAACCTATTTGATTCAAAGACACTTTGAGAAGTAGTCATGCACACAATGATCATATCCTAAATCCTATCTATGTTCTGGACAGACGCTGGACAGCATTGCAGCAAGAGCCTATGACAGAGTCTTTTTCCATCCTGAAGTCAGGATCCACTGGATAAAGTTTATCAAGAGGACTTCGTCTTCTTAGTATGTGATTTCCAGAAATGTGGACATTGAAGGAGAGCACATATCCTCTTAACATTTTCAACTGTGATGCTCTTCTAATTGCACCCACATCTCCCTGTCCCTTGCCACTCCAATCTGTTCTCCACAATGCAGATCAAAGTATCTCTGCAAAATGCAAATCTGATTATGTCTCTTCCCTATTGAAAATGGCTTTAAAGTCCCCCATTGCTCTTAGGATGAAGTCCAAATTCCTTATTTTGGCTTACAAGCCAAAATCCAGCCCTGGATCCAGTCCTGGCTTACCTCTCTAATTGTTTTTTAACTTTACCACCTACCACCTACCACCAGCACACATCTCCTCTGCTTTCCAACTATATCGAAAAGCACTTAATTCCGTTTGCTCTCTTGTCTCTGTCTTCGGCATTTTGTTCCCTCCTCTCCTGCTCCCCACGTACTCTTAATGTAGACTTTATTTCATAAACACATATGCTCCTGTTTGCACAAACTCATGTAAGAATACGTGTTTCAGGTGGTATAAAGAATAAGATTTAACTGCTACTATTATACACTACAAATTCTGTAGTGATACTACACACCAGCATGTAACTTGGAAATCTAAATACTGTCAAATTTTTGTCTTGATGACCACCTTCTTCCCCCTCACCAAGTGAGTTGGAATGTTTGATGTTAGATAATAAATTCTATTTCAAATCAAAGGCAACTCTATTATGGTAGAGTGCTCTGGCCTCCTCTCTGGATGCCTTTCATTGTTCACTAATGAGATAAAATGTGGTTGCCCCATATCTGTCTTTGTTTGTTTTGGCTTGGTCTTGACTATGTAAAAGATCATACAGTAACATTAACAAGATATTTAATTCACTAAAGAGGTCTTTAACTTCCTTATTTGCTAAATTAATAGGAAGATAATATAGGGAAACAACAAAATACAATTCACCAACCCAATTTTTAATAGACTTGACAGTCTCTGTGGGCCCTTGGAAAAAGCATCATGGTACTTTCTGTAGTTACACAGAAAAATCATTTTGCATTTGGATACATTATCTCACTACCTCTAAGCTTAAGCTTTCAGCTACTGAAATGCAGACTCACATGTAGTAAGAATCCAAATATTTTGTGGGTTATTGGTTATTGCCAACATATCTGGTAAATGATCTGAATTCCATTTTAAGCTGTCTTAATGCCAAAAAAGTATATCCTTAAATAACTCAACTTTAACCCAGTAGGTTTTTACTAAGAATTTACTGTAGCTTAAGGCTTTTGTTCCTCAAAAAAGCCCTCATTTAGATTGATGTCTCTGAGTAATTATTAGGTGTGCCCAGGATATACTGGAGTGAATGCTCAAACATTGACCTTGATGCTAGGACTCCCCTGGGTGGCTTCCCTGAGCCTCCTGATGCTTTGGGCAGGGTTGGCACCCCTGCCTGGTTCTTGTCCCTCAGAGGCTTACATGGCTGTATGCAGACAACTGGTGTGTCACCTGTCTCACTATGCCTTTGTAAAAGTGCTACCTGGATGGGTCATGAGAATGAGGGATTTGCCATATTAAATTCTTAAGATTACTTCCTACAGAATTCCCAAAATCAAAGATTTATACCATCAGGGTCACTATCCAGCCAGAAGTGACCCAGAATCTCCTGTTTCAAGTCACCCAGGAGGTCCTGAAGTTGAATTAAACCAACATGTTTGTGAAGTGACTGCTGGGGATTGTGCATAGGGCAAGGGGCCAGGGTGGTCTTGATAGATTCACAGCCCAGCCCTGCCCTGTCTGGACAATCTTACTCCAAATGGCAGGACCTCGGCCTTGCACTCCCAACCCTGCCCTGGCATTCACAGAGGCACTACATTAATACTGAATCAACAAATGAAGTTGGAAGCTTTTCAAACTAAAGGAGCTTGTTATCCTAAAGAACAAAGCCAGCCATTTTTTAAATACTTGAGAACAAAGTCTAAACAAGATGCAACCAAACTTGAGAATTCATACACTCAAGGATAGATCCAATAGTATGTCTGACAAGGATTTCATTTTCTATCTGAAACATAAGCAATCTACCAAAAGACAAGCTGCCATGCCTCTCTGCAAGCATGCTGCTAGGGGCCAGGGGAAAGACCCTAGAGGTGTTGTGATAAAAAGGTACCTCAGAAGGGTGTATGAACCCTTTAAATTAGTCCTAGATGGCCCTTGCTAAATTGCATCTAGCAACTGGTAGGGGCCACTCTCTGTTGCCTCCCTAACACAAGCAGGTGAAGCTGTGGGGCCAGGTCCTCCTCAAACAAGGGAGATAAAGGGAGTCCCAGGAATTGGGGACCTGGCCTAAGAAGGTGACAACTAAGAGGTTGACCTTTTCCTGACCCCCTCATGGTAATGCTAAAAGGAGGGCATAGGTCGGAGAGGAGAACTGGAAGGCCCACTAGAGTCGAGGAGGTCCATCCTCCTCCCCTCAATCCCCAGAATCACCCAGGGCTCCTAAATGGCAATGATGATCTGAATCACCAAAGCCAGGAAAAGGAACCCTGGAACCCGTTAGCCCTGCTGCTCCATTTGGGACACTGGCCCTGGACCCAGCAACCCATGTCTTGGGAATAGTCTGCCCTCCAATGGTTTACATTTGCAGAGGTCAACAGGTGCCTCTTAAGAATTCTGGGGTTTGTGAGCCTGCAAGGTGGCTATTACAGCCTCTGCCTTTTTTCTTGAGTCGCCTTTCCCTCTCTTGGGCCTCCTGATTCCTATTGTACAAGACCAAGGTGGCCACTTTCAGGAGGAACTACCTGATTCTATGGCCTCTTTCTGCAGCTTCCTCCTGATACGAGGGGCTGCCTGATCTAGGACCAGCTGTCCCTCTATTGAATCAGGAGATAGAGGGGTGTGTTTACCAAGACTCCTGTTAGCCTTTCCAGGAAGATACTGGAACTCCCATCCAATCCCTGATCTACCATGGATAGCCCAGTGCAATTGAGAGGCCCAGTCCCAGTCCCTCACAAGCCTTCTAATATACACACCTGAGAGTTTTTCCTTCCATTGTCCCACTTCATCACTGGGGTCCCATTAGGGTCCTCCAATGGTACTGCTATTCTTCCAACTGGATAATGTTCCGCCCCTTCCCTGGCCCTAGACAAGATGTAAATAAAACTCATCCCCAACATTCTTTCCCACTTGCTGAGAAGGGCCTACTTTTCAGGGTTTGATTCAAAAAGGAACATGACCATCCTTCCAGAAGAGTTTAAATACTTGGGTTAAGTTCTAGAAAGCCTCTATATACCTATCAGGGCTGTCTGAAAACCTGCCAAGATTCCCCTTAATTTGCCTTAAGTCCTGAAGAGAAAAGGTGACCTGGACCTTAATGGGGCCATATTCACCAGGCATCTGTTGTAGGGGCAGTTGAGACTGGGACCTGCCTAAAACCAGGATTCCTAGGCTGGGGTAAACTTGAAAGATAACCTGGATAGGGAGGAGCAGAGAAGATTGATTACCCTGCTGGAGGTAGCTCTGGAGTTTGCTTCCCTACTTCCCTGGGATTGCCTTTGTAACCTCTCCTGAGATGGCCACTAAGAGGGCTGAATCAATCCTACAATGTCAGCAAAGGTCTGGGTTAGGGTTACACTGCAAGGCAAAGAAGGCCTGCACATGGGGGACCTTAGACCATTTGCCCTCGTGTTTACAGAAAAGCTTCCTTCCTGAGGCAATGCTTCTTTTCTGTGCCTCAAGGTGCTTGGCACTAAGTTGGCAACCAAGTAAACTACAAGGACATTTTTACCATGAGTTTACTTACAGATACCAAGGCACACTTCACTTTGTGTTACTCAATCTTCTACTTTATACTTTCAATGACTAAGCTAAATGCTCATTCTAGGCAGTAACATCCCTGGTTTTCAACAAACATCCTTAACATTTAACACTGTATAGAAAAGAGATAGGAACCACAACAGCCACCAAAGAAAGCAAGAAATAAACAACAATAGGAAAGACTGGAGGTCCTAGTGCCGACGGGCAGTTGGGGACTGGAGTTAGTTCAGAGGCCTTTGGATAATATTGAGGTGTGGTCTTGGCCAGATACCCTCAGTTGCCCCAGGACCTCCTTCCAGTCCCATGCAATGGGTAGACCTCCAGGAAGGGAAATTGGGTTTGAACAAAGCCAACATTCCCAACACCCAAGGGTGATGGGGGATTGACAACGTCCTCCCCAGCAAGCCTGTCCTCTGTGTCTTAAGTCCTGCAACTGCTCTAGTCACTTTAACTGGCTGACAGAGGCCTGGTATTTTTCCTTCATTTTGACTATTGTGGAGTTTAGAGGCTCCAAAAAACAGGACAGAATCGTTTTTACCCTTCTACAGATCCTGAACAAGCCCCCAAAATGTTCACAGGATCTCTGGGGTGTCAATTTTTCTGGCCGGAAACCTCTGTGGCTGTGGTGTCTTTCCCCGAATTCTCGTCCTGCTTCCAGGAACACAGATAAGTGAAGGGCAAAGAAGAGGAACCGTTTTACTTAGTGTTAGAACAGCTCAGAGGAGTGGGTAGCTCCTCTCTGTTAGCAGGTTGTCCAGTGTTGGGTTCTCATCAGAGAGGAGGCCCTAGAGAGAATGGCTCATCTCCACAGGCAAGTCATTTGGAGGTCTCTGCAGGTCTCTGAAACTCTAAGCAGACAGAGTAGCTCCCCTCTGCTGGCAAGTCATCTCTGCAGCTGGTTGTCCCATCTCTCTGCCCTCTTCTGCTTCTGGTCGTCTTCTGCCCTGCTCTGGCTGAGCCTATGGCTTTTATGGACCTCAGAGGGGAGGAAGTGCATGCCAGTTGATCCATGGGTGGCCATGGAAGAGGCAACATGAGTCCCCGCTCCAGTCAGCAGGACTGGCAGCCAGGCCCCCAACCTTCAGGCTCTCTCTGGCCTGAAGGGGGGGCCTTACTGGGCACCCACCCACTTCTGGCCAGAAATCAATCTGCCTCCTGCTGTCATTCATGGCCCTAGGGCTCTGCCCCAATCACCCTTTCAGATATCTGAGCAGGCACCCAGAGTAGAGAGGCCAGGCAGTGGGAGCAGACACCCCCAAGCCTGCAGGGATGGTGGGGTTGAGGGGGGTTCCTTCCTGGGGCCCCCAAGGGTGCAGGCTGTGGAGATGCCCAGGTCCTGTGCCTGGGAGGACAGCCACAGCTGCACCCGGGAGCTCCCACCCCGCCAACTTAGAAGAGGCAGGGCTACCACTTGTCCCAGTCTCCTGCCTGCTTCATGGAGTGGGAGGTCCAGGTCTGCATCTGTGGCAGGAAGGCAGATCCCGCCTGTTCCCAAGCTCCCCCAGGAGCACAGGGAGGCACCAATCCACAGCCGCAGTTTGGGCAGCTGTACCTGCTCCGCAGAGCAGGAGGCCTGGGTCTGCACCTGTGGTTTAGGCGGCTGCAGTGGCACAGAGAGCTCCCCTCCAAACTCAGAAGGGGCAGGACCCCCCAACCCTGGCTCTATGGAATATGCAGCTCCAGCTGCACCTCCCTGCTGCAGCCGGAATGATGGTAGCAGTCACTGCCATCAGAGGCATCAGGAGAAAAAGAAGCAACGGAATTTGGTCTCTGAAGGGGTTAGGAAAGACAGATAGTCAGGAGACATAGAAATAAAAAGCGGTTGCCCCCCGACTCCCCTGGGTGCCTGTTCCTCTCAGCACACACAGCTATCCCTTAGCCCTGGAGGGAGGCCGCGGCCTGTGGGGCACTGATGCACTTCTGTGTGGGAGGTGGAAATGGGAGGGCAGGTAGGCTCGTCTGTTAGCGCCTCTGCCATCCTCCAGTGCTCAGCATCCTGTGCTACAGGGATTGCTGCTCACTGCCAGAGAAGGCTTTTTCCAAAAGCCAAGCCAGCTCTAGTCTATTTGGAGGCTGTGTGAGAGGAGGGGGTCAGGGCAGGCAGGGGAGGGGCAGAGAGGGAAGTAAACGGAGGGGTGGGACCTACAAGAGACTCGTTGGATAACAGTAATGTTGTCCTTTCCTTGAAAATTCACACAAGTGCTGTCTTTACAAGTATTTGCTAAACTGCCTAGATTTATGCATTTTTCTGTATATTTTGTTTTACATTAAAAACTGTTCAAATGAAAACAAAGAGAGCACAAGAGCATGAGTTAAGCAAGCCCCTTCTGTGCCTCTTAGTAACTGTAGGACTTTATTTTATAAGAATAAAAGCTGTTGAATGTTGCCTGTGTCCCTGTACTAAATGTGCACTATCCAACATTCCTGTGAGTTAGACATATAGTGCCCTTTCTACAGAAGACACTGCCTTTAGCAAGGTGAAGAGGTCTGCCCCATATCACATAGCCCTTGAGAGGCAGAGCCAGGTTTGGACATCAGGTCCTCTTAGGTCTACCCAGAGACTGCCCTCCTGCAGCAATGTGGAGCATGCCCTCCAAGGCCTGCTTGTGACTGGCAGGGGCACTCACAAATAAAACCACACTGTCAGGCTATCCCTAGAGATGAGTCCAGAGAAAGGTCCCTTCATGAGATTGGAATTAGGAGATTTGGTCTTGACAGAGAACTTGAAAGTCTGCATTGGCAGTTTACTTGAAAATCTGCATAGGCAAGAAATGCCTAATTAAATGTGATGGTTTTAATTGCTTCTAAGAGTGTACTTTAGGTTGACGCAATGTTTCTGCCAGGTTGTATAAAGGAAAATGCCTCTTAGGTTTGCTGCTTGAAATACATTATAGCTGGAAGAGTTTAAAGTGCTTCAAGTGGTTATTTTTGTTAAGGGGTGTATCAAAATATGGATACATAATTGACTCCCTCTGTGGTTCCTGGTGTGGCCTCTGGCTCTGAGACATATCAGCCAATACCCTGAAGTCTGTGTACAATAGTACCTCTGCCCCTAAGGAGCAGTAATGTGTACAGTCCCTGGATCCTGATGACCCTGAAGAGCCTTGGCTGATGGAACTCAGCTTCTCCCAGTCTGGAAAAATGACTCAGCGCATGGAGACTGAAGACAATCTGAAGCATTTCTCCAATTGCTGTCTTCTCCTGCACAAGCAAGGGTTATAAAACCATGCATGGATTGAGGTTCAGGACGTGGGGGCCTTGAGTGACTATAAATGGCTCTATTTATTGAGCCAAGTCCACAGTTTCTGTGGAAATGTATTTCACTGTGACCCACCTGGTTCCTGAAAGTCCCTGTGCTTATAACCCCAGTACTATAATGGCATCCTCATATTTCCCCCAAAAGAGGGGTGCTTAGGCCTGAATATAAGTGGCAGAGGGAGGGTCAAGGAGACATTCGAGCCACTAACATGTAAATTTTCCGACAGTATTCAGTTAAATATTGTTAAGATTGTGTTGCTGAACACCAGGGGTTCAGCTTAGGCCCAGTGGCTTGTCACACAGAATGCCAATCACTGAGACGATGAGTACTGCCAGGGAAGGAAGGCTTTATTGCAGGGGATGTCAGCCAGAGAGACAGGAGGCAAGTCTCAAATCCATCTCCCAGCTCAACTAAAGTTGAGCATACTTTTATTAATGGTTTTAGAACAGCATCTTAAGCCACATTGAGCTAGGATGATCAATAATATAGATAACCCAAATTTTAAGATAATGGAGAATATGGAAGGGATCCCCTGTGGGAATCCAAGAGAACAATCTTAAGCCTACCCACAAGTCTTCCTGATTCATCACATCTCAATCAAATGGAGTGCTGTTCAGGTCTCCATCAAGGGAAAAGAGGCACTTGCCTTCTTCTAGGAAACAGGGGGACTTCGTAGTCCCTAAAAGGTTTTTCATATAAGGCATGCTCAGTACACTGTTCTTTTAGGGGTCTTCAGATGTTCAAATGTGCAGGTAGGGACATGCAAAAAGCTATGAAGTGGTTGGATTAAGGGGTCGCTATGGTCTAGAGCAGATTAGGGGTTTTGGTTTTGTTTTGTTTTGTTTTGTTCGACACAGTTTTATTGTTGCCCAGGCTGGAGCGCAGTGGCACAATCTTGGCTCACTGAAACCTCGCTTCCTGGGTTCAAGTGATTCTCCTGCTGCAGCCTCCCAAGTAGCCGGAGTTACAGGTGTATGCCACCACAGCTGGCTAATTTTTGTATTTTTAGTAGAGACAGGGTTTCGCCACATTGGCCAGACTGGTCTTGAACTCCTGACCTCAGGGGATCCACCCGCCTTGGCCTCCCAAAATGCTGGGATTACAGGCATGAGCCACCACACCCAGCCATATTGGGGTTTTGAGTGACATATATAACAGTGGCAATAATCGGCCAATGAAGCAAGAGTTTGTGAAATATAAATTAATGAGTCATCCATCCAGGAGCAGGAAGGATCTGGAGAACAATAACAACCTGAAAAGCACATGTTTCCTTTATGATTTCTTATGTAGGTTTCTTTGGCTGAGCTTTGAATATTAACTTAAGGCTGTGGGAGGGTTCACGAGACCATGACTATTTCCCCTGGAGGGATCCCAGAGGGACTGATTGGTGAATCCATGGCTTAACACTGGCTAACCTGACAGATAAGTTGAGTGGTCAGCAGCACCTCAAAAGGGCTGACCCATTGTGGTTGCAGCTGGTCTTCTGCCTGGCAGGATTTCTAGGTCTTCAGCAAGACTTGGTTCCTGGTTTCAAAGAGTAGAGAGGCATGTCCGTAAGGAAGTGGAGTCTGTTGGAAACAAACTCAGACGGACTAGTCAATATACTTAGTGTATTTCCTAACTGTTTTATATGTGACTTAGCTTCTGTTTCAAGGGAGGAAAAATCCTCAAGTGACAGGGAGTCTGGGAGTCAGGGAAATGGTCTCCCATATAATATTTCAAAGGAGCTAAGAGCCAATCCACTTCTGGCAGGGCTATCCATATCCTCAGCAGGGCAAGGGGAAAGTTCTTTTCCCAGGGAAGATTTGTCTCTTGGCAAATTTTAGAGGCGTCTTTAATGTCCTATTCATTAGAGTTCTTAGGAGTCCATATCAAGGAATTATTTTCTCTATTAGAGCTTTTACAACTTCAGTAGATTTCTCAGGCCTGGTGGCGTAAGCCTCAACCCAGCCTGTGTAAAGGTATCAACCAAAACCAACAAATATCAAAAACAATCCAGGGGCCAGGGGCATTATGGTGAAATCTGATTATGAGACTTATCTAGGATTAGTACTTCTCCATTGAGTTCCTTGTTTAAAAGGAGCTTTCATGCCTTTCAGGAGCTTTGGGTTATTTTTCACGCAGATAGGGCAACTTTGGACTATGGTTTGTATTGTTCATTGCAAGTCAGGCCCAAAAAGATAAGACTGTATCCAGTGTAGAGTAGCCTTGCACCCATAATGGGTGTTTTGATGGATTTTCTCAAGAATCAGTCTAATCAAAGTTTTTGGAAGGGGAATTTTTATTTCTTTAAGCCACTGATGGTTGGCATGTTTAGAAAACCCCCATTCCTCATCTCTCTTAAGATCAGCCTCCAAATACCTTGGGTAATGGGTCTCCAAACAGAGTGGGAACAAGAGCCATCCAGGTAGCGGGTTCCCTGACCGCCTTTTTCGCCTAGCTAGGCTAGCCTTCATATTTCCTTGTGCAACATGAGTGCCTGCCTTCTGGTGTCCTTGACACTGAACAATTGTTATTTCTCTGGGCATTTTTCTGTTTCTAATAATACAAACATTTGAGGACCATGTTTTATTTGTTATTGAAAATGAGGGAGGCCCCTTTCCTTTGAAATTACCCCATGAAAATGGGCCATTAGAAAAGCATATTTGGGTGAAACATTGAATTGTTTTCCCTTACCCAGATGTAGAGCTCTGGCTAAATAAAGCTCAGCCCTTTGGGTGCACGTCCCTTGGGGGAGGGCCTGCACTTTGATTACCTGCTGAGCAGTAACTCAGCATACCTGGCCCCTCTGACTCCTTGTTCCACAAAATATTTTCCATCAGCGAAGAACTCTTCATCAGGTTCTGTCACTGGCAAGTCTGTGAGGTCTAGTCTGCTAGAGTAAACTTGATCAATTATTTGAATGCAATCATGAACAGGAAGCTGGAGTTTCCCTGGTAGCAGGGTAGAAAGGATTCAGAGTAGAAACAGCCTTAAGAGTTACATTTGGTAGCCAAAAATCATAGGAGAAATGATTAACATTATTAATCAGGGAAATGCAAATTAAAACCACTATGAGATACCCCAGGCAGAATGGCCATTATTAAAAAGTCAAAAAACAATAGCTACTGATGTGGATGTAGTGAAAAGGGTATGCTTATACACTGCTAGTGGGAATGCAAAGTAGTACAATCTCTATGGAAAACATGGAGATTTCTCAAAGACCTAAAAGTAGATCTACCATTTGATCCAGTAATCGCACTTCTGGGTATCCACCCAAAGGAAAAAGAATCATCATACCAAAAAGGCACATATATGTTTATTGCAGCACAATTCACAATTGCAAAGATATGGAATCAACCTACGTTCCCATTAACCAATGAGTGGATAAAGAAAATGTAGCACATACATACCATAGAATGCTACTCAACCAAAAGAAAGAATGAAATAGCATCTTTTGCAGCAACTTGGATAGAACCAGATTCCATTATCCTAAGTGAAATAACTCAGGAATGAAAAACAAAAACCGCATGTTCTCACTCGTAAGTGGGAGGTACGCTATGGGTACACAAAGGCAGAGTGGTATAATGGACACTGGAGACTCAGAAGGGGGGATGGTGAGAAAGGAAGTGAGGAATAAAAAATTGCCTATTGGGTAAAATGTACACTATTCAGGTGACAGGTACACTAAAAGCCCAGACTTCACTGCTGTATAATTCATCCGTGTAACCAAAAACCACTTGTACTCCTAAAGCTATTGAAATAAAAAAAAAAGAGTTACATTTGAGTTATAGTAGCTTGTTCCAGCATCAATAAGAAAATTGACCAATTTATCACTCAATTTAATGGCTATCCTAGGCTCCTGGCAGGTAACATTAAGAAAGGTGGAAAAAGCCTTAGAGTCCCAACATTTCAGGTCATCTCCATTGAATCCAGCCATTTGCAAGGCTAGGTCTTGGCCCCTTTCTATTCAACTTAGGACAATCTTTGTTCTAGTGTCTCTCTTTTCTGCAATCAGCACACTGGTTTTTCCTAAGGTGTGTGTGGGCGGTGGCTTTTGCCCTTTTTGAGGAGGCCATTCCAGACCCTCAGCTAAGTCTGCGGCTGAGAACTTAGCCTGCAGTTTCATCTCCTGCAATTTTTGTTTCTCCTTTTGTTGTTCCTAGTCTGCTCTAGACTCAGAAAGACCTTGTATGCCACATCAACCAAGTGAGATATTGGCAATGTTAGGGTGCCCTCTGATTTTTGCAATTTCTGTTGAATGTCAGGCATACTCTGCCCTATAAAAGTCATATTAATTAACCTGGAATTCTCAAGACTGCAGCTACATCTGTATATTTCCAATAAGCCTCCAAAATCCTTTCCCAAAATGCTAATGAGTTCTCCTCCACTTCTTGTCTAATTTCTTGAATCTTGTTTATGCTTTTGGTTTTTAGGGACACCCTTCCTGAGCCCCATCAAAATACAATGCCAAAACTGTTGGATTTTATCTTCCTCCCTGTCATTCAGATTCCACTTGGGGTTATAAAGGGGCATTGCCAGATTGGTGCTGGCCCTTACCTTGTTATTAGGATCTTCTGTGTGTGACTGATCAGCCTCCTCCTGAGCCTTTTCTAGCATTAGACAATGGTTTTTGGATGCCGACAAAATGCTAAGGAGACTCTGAACATCAGCCCAGGTGAGATAACGATAGACTCAAAAAGTTCAGTTGTATGTTTCGGGTCATCCCTATAAGCCGGTGTATTAGTCCATTCTTACATTACTATAAAGAAATACTTGAGACTGGGCAATTTATTCAAAAAGAGGTTTAACTGGCTCACAGCTCTGTAGGCTGTATAGGAAGCATGGCGCCATCTGCTCCTAGGGATGCCTTGGGAAACTTATAATCATGGAGGAAGGTAAAGTGGGAGCAGTCAGTTTACATGATGAAAGCAGGAGCAAGTGGGTGGGGTTGGGGGGGTGGCACTACACACTTGTGAACAACCAGGTCTCACAAAAAGTCACTATCATGAGAACAACACCAAGGGGATGGTGCTAAGCCATTCATGATGAGGATTATGATAATAGTACTTACCTCATAGAGTTGTTGTGAGGGTCAAGTGGGTTAATTAGTGTAGTACCTTTAAAAGGTGTCTGGCATAGCACATGCACTCAGTGAATGTTAGCTAGCAGCAGTGGTGGGAGGCCTAGGAGCAGGAGAAGGAAGAGGAAGAGTAGTCATCCTCTTCAGAGATCCCAGCCTGGTGCTCAGGGAAAGCCAACTATGCCCTTGGCTGAAGTTCTTCTCTCTGTTCTGTGTTCTATTTGCTTTCAGTGGTTTTCAGTGTTATCATCACGTTTTTAAATCCATAAGCAACTGCAGGGACTTCTTGAGAGAAATAGTTATGAGCTCTCTGGGGTCATGGGATAATATAACTCCTTATCTCTTCCTCATAGAAGCACTTGAGTTCCCTATTTGCCTTCCCCATGTGAACAGAGCAAACATCAGGCTGGAAGAGGAAAACCTAGCCTCTGGATTCCACTTGATTTCATTTTCATTATGTTCCCTTCCACCCAGATCCACGCCAGAGGTTTTTCATTACTAAATAGAAAATGAAAAGAGAGAAAAACAAACTCAGCTTTTTCACTGGATCCTAAAATGTTTTCTTCAGAGGCAGGGCAGGCTACACCATTCCAGTTCAGTGGCATCACTAACCATTGGAGGTCAAAAGTGGAAAAGACATTTCTCCCAAGATATCAATGTACAAGTTTTTCAAGTAAAGTGGAGGAACTCAAGGCATAGCCTCCTCATTTAACATGTTGGTGTAGACATCCGGAAGCAGCAAAGGACAGGGTGCTGGGCAACGCTGACCTGCTCTGGCTTCTAGGCACTGTCTGAGCCTTCCCTCCTCTCAGGCCGTCAGGCTGGGGCACCAGCAGTAAAACTCAGTAAGACTCAAAGCACTTGGCAAAGAGAGATGATGATAACAGAGAGCAGAGGGAAAAGATTATCTTCTTGCATTTTGAGTTTCAAAAGCCTACTACTTTATGGGAACAGTAAAGCCTCTGGCTCAAAAGATTTGAGAGGAAACCTGGTGGGTTGGAGCCCAACACCCTACTCCCCAGCTGCCCCCAGGGATAACAGAAGATGCTTCCTGGGGGAACTGAGAGGAAGAGGTATGAGGGCAGGTTCATGGGTCTCTGGAAGAGACCCCACTCTCCATGTCATGCCCTGCAAGGTCTGTGGGGACCCCAAGAAGAAGAGACCTGGGTCTGTGATTTATTTTCCAGGGAAACCCCTAGAGAAGCAGCTAGACTCAAAAAATATATAGGTGGTTAAAGGGGGTAACAAAAGACGGGGTCTTAGATGGCCGCCAAAAACTTCTATACAGCTCAGACTAGCTTGAAAATCAGAAGTTGCCTCCTATGTGCCAGAGACATGGTATATCAATGGAACTGAAAGGGAGGGGGCAAGAGAGTGGGACCCAGGGGCATCCCTGCAGCACCCTATATAGTCCAGCAACTGTGGGCCCAATACAACAACGGAGACCACAGTGGATGCTGTACAGACAAGTGACAGAGAATCAGTGGGCTCCCTGAAGCCATGGGATATTATAACCCCTTCTCTCTTTCTCATAGAAGCACTTGAGTAACCTATTTGCCTTCCCCAGGTAGACAGAACAAACATCAGGCCAGAAGAGGAAAACCTGGCCTCCGGAAGCCACTGGATCTCATTTTCCATTTTCCTCCTGAGCCTTTTCTAACCCTTGTATTAGTCTGTTTTCACACTGCTGATAAAGACATACCTGAGACTGGGTAATTTATAAAGAAAAAGAGGTTTAATGGACTCACAGTTCCAAGGGACTGGGGAAGCCTCACAATCATGGCAGAAGGCAAAAGGCACGTCTTACATGGTGGCAGGCAAGAGAGAGCACGTGCAGGGGACCTCCCCTTTACAAAACCATCACATCTCCTGACACTTATTCACTATCCCAAGGACAGCATGGGAAACCCCCACACCATGATTCAATTACCTCTCACCAGGTCTCTCCCACAACACATGGAGATTATTACAATTCAAGATGAGATTTGGGTGGGGAAAAAGAACCAAACCATATCATTCTGCCCCAGCCCCTCCCAAATCTCATGTCCTTGCATTTCAAAACCAATCATCCCTTCCAACAGTCCCCCAAAGTCTTAACTCATTTCAGCATTAATTCAAAAGTCCACAGCCCAAAGTCTCATCTGGGACAAGGCAAGTCCCTTCTACCTATGAGCCTGTAAAATCAAAACCAAGTTAGTTACTTCCTAGATACAATGGCCATACAGGCATTGGGTAGATACACCTGTTACAAATGGAAGAAATTGGCCAAAATGAAAGGGTGCTACAGGACCCATGCAAGTCCAAAATCCAGCAGGGCAATCAAAGCTCCAACATAATCTCCTTTGACTCCATGTCTCATATCCAGGTCACACTGATGCAAGAGGTGGGCTCTCATGGCCTTGGGCAGCTCTGCCCCTGTGGCTTTGCAAGGTACAGCCCCCTTCCCAGCAGCTCTCATGGGCTGGCATTGAATGTGGCTTTTCTAGGTGTGCCATGCAAGTTGTTGGTGGATCTACCATTCTGGGGTCTGGAGGACAGTGGTTCCCTTCTCACAGCTCCTCTAGGTAGTGCCCTAGTGGGGTCTCTGTGTGGAGGTTCCAACCCCACATTTCCCTTCCACACTCTTCTAGTGGAGGTTCTCCATGAGGGCCCCACCCCTACAGCAGACTTCTGCTTGGACATCGAGGCATTTCCATACATCTTCTAAAATCTAGGCAAAGGTTCCCAAACCTCAGTTCTTGACTTCTGTGCACCCATAGGCCCAATACCATGGGTAAGCCACTGAGACTTGGGGCAGCAGCCTGAGCTGTATGTTGGCCCCTTTAGCCATGGCTGGAGTAGCTGGGACACAGGGCACCAAGTCTCTAGGCTGCACCCAGCAGAGGGGCCTTGGCCCAGGATACCATTTTTGCCTCCTAGGCCTCTAGGCCTGTGATGAGAGGGGCTGCTGTGAAGGTCTCTGACATGCCCCGAAGACATTTTCCCCATTGTCTTGGTGATTAGCATTTGGCTTCCCATTACTTATGCAAATTTCTGCAGCCAGCTTGAAAATGCATTTTTCTTTTCTTTTGCATTGTCAGCCTGCAAATTTTTCAAACTTTCATACTCTGCTTCCTCTTAAATGCTCTGCTGCTTAGAAATTTCTTTCAGCAGATACCCTAAATCATCTCTCTCAATTTCAAAGTTCCACAAATCTCAGGGCAGGGGCAAAATGCCACCATTCTCTTTGCATAACAAAAGTGACTTTACTCCAGTTCCCAACAAGTTCCTCATCTCCATTTGAGACCACCTCAGCCTGGATTTCATTGTCTATATTACCATCAGCATTTTGGTGAAAGCCATTCAACAAGTCTCTAGGAAGTTCCAAACTTTCCCACATTTTCCTGTCTTCTTCTGAGCCCTCCAAACTGTTCCAATCTCTGCCTGTTACCCAGTTCCAAATTCGTTTTCACATTTTCAGGTATCTTTACAGCAGTGCCTCACTCTACTGGTACCAATTTACTATATTAGTCCATTTTAATGCTGCTGATAAAGACACACCTGAGACTGGACCCTAGCCAAGGCCCTGGGCTAATAAAAGAATGAGACTCCCTAATTTGTCTGAGATTCATTTCCCATCACCCTATTAGACTGACAGCTTGAAAAACAAATTGAGGTTTATATTTGACAGAGATATTTCTGCAATCTGTGTCCTGAAATACAGATGCATCCTACAAGTATGCATAATATTGTACAAACCATTGAGCCTGGGTTATCACAACTGAAGACATCTCTTCAAATGGCAGATTAGTAAACTTATGAAAAATGAGTAAAATTTGTTGTGGGTTGATTATTTGGAGGGTTTATTCCATGTTTGGCAAGACACTACCCACACTGTCGCCATAGGTAAGGGTAGGCTAAAGAGGAAGCTTACAACCCATAACCCCCACCCTGTTCCCATGCAGTGTAGAGAAAGTTGACTAATGTTCCCAGATTCCCAAGGAGACTTTAGAATTCTGAGAGCAAAAGTGGCCCAGAAATGGCCTTAGACTTGGAAGAGAAAGTTACAGAGGACAATGGCAGGGACTTTCGTCAGCAGGGGAGGGGAGTACCATATCCTGGTGGATTCCCAGTATTAGACACCTGATGCTCAGGACCCCGGCCACATTGTAGAAGATACTATCGGGACAGAGAGTGATACCCATAGACTGAGCAGGATGAAGCCCCGCAAAGAGTGCCCACTGGAAAGCAGCTATCCCTTTTCCAATGCTGGAAAATACATCCTCCCCAACCTGCTGCACTCATATCACCACCAGGAAGAAAGGCAGGTGAAAATAAAGAGGAAAGAAACTGTGAAAAACAGCATTTATCCTACAATGATAAGCTTTGAACTTGACAGTGATTGAGAAAATAACATTTGAGTGTGGCTGAAAAAAAATCCCTGGATTAGATTGGCAATGCCAGAATGGGAAAGATTGAATTATATTTTTTCTCAAGAGCAAAGTTGAGTTCAGTATTTGAAAATAATGTCACGTTTGCTTAAGCTCCTGTTCAGGATGGTCTAATATAGACCTGTAATACTGGGCAAGAGAAGTACAAGAAGAGTAGTATCGTGGGAGTGTTCTAGGGAAAAGAGCAGAAAGCGGCAGGTTACTATGAGCAGGGGAGTCCATATTACAAAGAGATGTAATTCTAAAGAGGGGTTTTTATAGGGGGGCAACACGGCATTTAGGCTAGAACTTCACATTAGGTTTATTAAATTAACAAATAGAAAATAATATTCTTAAAGTAGGTTAACATGAAAAAACCGTAGTTATTACAAAATCTGGTTAAATTGCAATAGATATAATTATCTCATTTTTCCGTCAAAAAACTGGGTAAGACCCAGAAAAATAAAACATCTTACCTAGGTGAAATGGGAAAAGTTACCTTGTCCCCCTTGCAGGGTGCACGATGCGGGTGTGGTTCACTTCTTCAGTGCCCCACTGCTCAAATCTCTAGGGGAGCATACAGATGGGCAGGCTGTGGAGCCATTTTTGTCTCCTTAGGAGCTGGACAGCACTCAGTGCTAACCTTATTTTGGTTTCTGGACCTTCATAAACTTCTGGTCCCTTTTCATCCCACCGCATTGGTCATTCGGAGTATAGGCGAGCATTTTGTGCTTCAGTCACACATGGACTCCAAATGCGTTAATCACACTCTCCTCAGAAGGGCCCACGCGAGGAAGCTGGGGCGCACAGGAAAAAAGCAGCGAGAGTCTGGCTGAAGTCAACCCCGCTCCCGTCCCAGGAGCTCAGTGCCCAGCGAAAGGGTCGATGGAGGAGCTTCTTTGCTCCCCTAGTGCCTCTGACGGTCTGCTGGCTGCTAAGCTGTTGGGGAGCCACTCTGCCGCCGAGACCCAGGGCAACGCTATCAGTGGCGATGAGGCATGGCCTGGGAACAGAGTGGCCAGCTCGCGCAGCCCTGGCGCACCCCCTCACACCCAGGAAGAGTCGAGGGCGCCGCCTGGCTGTGCACCTTTGGCGCTGCTCCACTGCCTGGATTCCCTTTACCCTGGGGCCCCAGCACCCCGAGACCAACGCAGACATGCCCTGCAATCGCTCCGACTTTGGCCAGCACATGACTCCGTTAGCGGTCCCTGGGGAGTTGTGGGTCCCCTGCATATTTAACCCTCTGCGCAGACCACCCCTTAGGGAGGGGCAGCGCAGCCCGGCAAAATCCCCATTGGTACCAAGGAAATGCAGACCCCCACTGGGACAAAGGAAAGGCAGACGCGACGCCAATTGCTGAAAGAGGCACCACCACAGCCCCGGAGGTGGAGATGGGGTCATCTCTCACCGCAGACCCCCTTACCAGTGCAAAGCAGTCATTCTTCCCGTGGGGGCCTGCTGAGCATGCACTGATTAAGGATTCCACCAACTGAGGTTGGGTTACAGGAGCAGACTGCTCTCCTGCAGCTGACAGTTTATAAATACAGACTTTCTGGGCCAAAAGGAAAAGGAACTATTTCTTCTGCAGGCTTAGCCACAAGTAAAATTATGGTCAGAAGAGGGTCTTGCAATGTCTGATCTCTCATCTTTTGTCAACAAAATAGGAATACCCAGCTCCCAGAACATCCGCTTTGCCAACAGTCATGCTCAGTAAGTCTTTTATGAGTGAATTAAAGGAATGAATGAAACAAATGAAAAAGTGAGCAAGAAGCACCAAGCTCTCAGGGCCTGTGGGCTAGTGGTAGAGACATAATGGAATACAAAGCAATAGCATAATGTCCAATAGGGACTCTGCACTACTTTTAATCCTTTTTCTGCATCATCTTTTCTCCATGCCTCTTACATCCCCACTTCATTCATTCAACAAGTATTTACTGGGCAGCACCAGTACACACACCAGCAGTGAACAGCTTACATTCTGATAGAAAGGGGCTGAAAACACAGGTTTTATGGCTGCAGATAATTTTAAAGAAAATGAATGTTATTAAGGCCATAGCATAGGGTGATGTGACAGTGATGGAGATTGGGGGACAACTTCAGATAAGACCGTCATGGAAGGCTTCACTGATGGAGCAATATGACAGCTTCACTGATGATGGCTTCACTGATGAAGCCGTCTGCTGACTACTGAAATGGAAATGCGCCTTTCTGCAGATGGTATCATCAAGAAGAATGACTTTCAGACTGGAAAATCCCAGCAGAGGTAGTAAAGAGGACATTCAACTATGCAAGTAATAAAAGAGTCTCTAGCAGCTAATGATTTTAAATCCTGCTCAGAATAGCTAAAAGCATGAAGGAATTTAGAGACATAACCCTGGAAATTGAGTAATCTTTTTGGAATTATGGAGGATAAAAGGGGAGCTAAACACAAACATGCTGATTATTCACCACAAGGGAGGAAAATGAAGATTTGGGTCCAGGTTGCTGAGTTTAATGTGAATTCTCAGCAAAATGCAAGATTTTCAAAAAGCTGGTTCACATGTCCTCAAGGATCTTCTTGTCTGCTCAGCAGATTGTCCACCTGACCCTGAGCTGTGAGTGTTCAGAGCATAGAATGTCTTTGTCCAAACCTGAGTTCTTACACCCCCCACTCATCTGTCCTTCATTTTCATTTAATGTACTCACATTCATTCACTTATTCATTCATTTCAGAAATACTTAGTGAACACTAAATGGCAGTCAGGATGCTACATGCTAGGGATACAAAAAAGAAGTATAAAATGCAGCAGTGTTGCCTGCAGCAACTTCAAGAATTAGGCGGTAGGAATTCCACCCCAGGACTGCCGCTCAGCTGGCTATGTGCATATGGACAAATTCCTTAGCTTCTCCGCAGGCGGCTGCTTCCTCATCTGTCAAATAGGGATGACAGCACAGACTTGACACCAAAGTATGTATGAAAGGAAGGAAGGACAGAGAGAAGATGGGAAGAGGGAAGGAGCTAGGAGGTGAGGAGGGCCACAGGGAGGAAGAATTGGCACTTACCTCATTTGTGAGGACTGGCTGAAATAGAAACACCTCACACAGCACCTGGCACATGGTAATATTTATAAATACTGCCCCTCACTTCAAAGAGCTCACCATCAAGTGAGGAGATAGGAACACAGTTCAGATAATGGCTAGCATTTATTGCGTGCTTATCATGTGCCAGTTACTGTTCTAAACTGTACACATTTGGACTCACTTCACCCTCAGCACTTGGTGAGTTTGGGTCTCTTACTATTATCCTGACTCCATAAATGAGAACTGCAGGCATAGGAGGGTAAAGTAACTTGCCCGAGGTCACATAAGGAGTGAGTGGGCAGCAGAGCTGTGATTCAAGCCCAGACACTTTGGCTCCAATCACTGCACCCCGCTGCCTCCCACAAGTATAAGCAAGTGTGGGAGAATACTGCCATGGGCACATGCTATTATGGGGGACTTGCAGCCCAGTAAGGAAGTGGTGTGGCCAAGGAATTCTCCTGGGGTAGGGGGACTTCTGCATTTGAGAATTTCAGTATGCCCATGAGGAGGGAGTCAGAGGAAGAGGGGGCAAAGGGCAGCAGAAAGAAGACAAGAGGAGCACAGAACTGGAAGGCACAGAGGAGCAGACCCATGTTGAAGCAGGGACGGGTGATGAAGGTCATGCTGGTCATGCAGCCACATACACCATGTGAGGGGCTTGGACTTTATCCTCTAAGCAATGAGAGTCACAGGAAGCAGCGTGATCAGAATTGCACTTTAGAAAGATTACTCTGGGGGCTGAATGGTTGTGAAAAAAAGAGGGTCATGGACTAGGGAGAGCCAGTTGGAGGGTTGCTGCCAGGGTGCCTCTAGGATCGTGGCCAAAGGTATGGACTGGTTCATGACATATTTAGAAGATATAATTAGAAGAAGGCAGTTCTTATCAAATGAAAAGGCCGAACAAGAAAGAGGGGATGAGGACATTTCCCATCCCTTTGGAAACTGGAAGGACGATGATAGCAGCTCCTGGACTATGGAAATGTAGGAAGAAACACTGATAGAAAGCTCTCAGGAGCAAGTGGCTGCCTGCATCCCAAAGTCAGGGAGTTCTCCACCTCCCTTTGAAAATATTTCTTTTAGAACAAAAAACTTTAAACATATAGGAAAGTAGGGGGAATAGTACAATAAATACCCATCACCTAGAGGCTGAAAGAATGAGGGTCATGATCAACTCAGTATACCACCAGAGGCTATATGAGTAAACAGCAAACTGTTCTCATGAAAGCAGGATGTTGGCAAACTGATAGATTGCATCTGCCGCCCAGAAGGAATGCTGAGGGCAGTTACGCCCCAGGCGTAGTGTTTGTTATGATTATCTACAGGCACTACTGAAGCCTGTTAGCAATAATGTGAACCTGTGATCAAGCAGCTAATCAACTGTGAGCTCCTCCTCCCTGCTATTGCTACCCAATAAATATGAAGGGCTGTGGAAGCTCAAGGCCCTTGCTCACTAGAAGCAAGGAGCCCCCAGCCCCTTCTTTAGAACAGTTTCTTTTGTTTTTGTTTTCATTTCTGTGTTTGCCCCCCTTCATTCAGTCCCGTAGTAACCGTCACAACTCTTCAACAATGTTTCCCACATCTGCTTCACATCTACATAATATATATTTTTATTGTTATGCAACATTTCTTTTTAGTTTTTATTGTTGTCAAATCATTTTACATAAGCTACATTACATTTACCCTTAAACACTTTGGTACATATCATCAAAAAATATTCAGCTAAGCAATTACAATAACATTGTCGCACCTTGAAAAAATTAATAACTATCTAGTATCATCTAAGTCCATATTAAAAGTCCCCTAACAGTCTCAGAATTATTTTATAGTACTTTTTTTTTTTTTGAGATGGAGTCTCATTCTGTCGCTAGGCTGGAGTGCAGTAGTGCGACCTTGGCTCACTGCAACCTCCACCTCCTGGGTTCAAGTGATTCCCCGGCCTCAGCCTCCCAAGTAGCTGGGACTACAGGCGCATGCCACCACACCCAGCTAATTTTTGTATTTTTAGTAGAGACAGGGTTTCACCATGTTGGCCAGGATGGTCTCGATCTCTTGACCTTGTGATCCATCCGCCTCGGCCTCCCAAAGTGCTGGAATTATAGGCATGAGCCACCACGCCTGGCCAGTACTTTTTTTCAAAACAGGATTCCATTAATGACCCCATATTGCTTTTGTTACACTTCTTTAGTCTCTCTAAATCTCCAGCCACCTTTGTCACATGATTCTCCTGAGTATTTGATATTGACTCATTAAAGAAACCAAGTCAGGTTGCCGGGTAGAATACCTCACAGTCTGGATTTGTCTGATTGTTTTCATCCCATGTCACTTCTAACTTGTTCCTCTCTTCCTCACATTTCTGGTAAACTGGAAGTTCTAAAGTCTTGACAGGATTCAAGTTAGACATTTTGATAAGCACGTGTCATTGGTGACACCATGGCATTCATACAGCATCTGATGCCAAGGTTTTGGTTTCAAAACACCAACCTGCTATTACGCTACTAAATGCATCCTGACAGATTCCAGGTTTGGGATGGTGAATGAAGTAGGTGGGCCTTGTTCTAGAAAGCACAGAAGTACCCATGTAACTAACAGATCATGTCAAAAGAACCCAAGAGCCAGCTTAAGGGTAACCTCTGAGCATCAAAATGAATGACTGGAATTGATCAAAACACAGTAAATAAAAATCTATAATACACCATAATCAATAGTCAAAAAAAATCCTCTGATACTCTGAGAAGCAGGAATGGCCCAGGTACTGTTGAGGCCATTTGCTCTCAATAGCACCTCAATCTGATCTAGGATTCTGTGTCTTGAATTCAGAATACTCTGATCTTGACTTAAACTTGGACCAAGAACACAGCTACCCCTCGTGTGTGTCTGGAACAATCTGGTTTAGGTATCCACAATGATTCCCTGCTGTCAGGAAACTAGTCTCCACTAATATTAAATGATTGTATGGTAGTTAAAACACCAGGCAACTTGACAGTTTCTATAAATCCCAATGTTACTTGTCAATACTGTAAGGTCCTTGAATCGGTTTGAAGCCCGAGAGCGCGCCAACAGACAACATGAGGTGGTGTGGAGCAACATGCTGTTTTAATGAGCACCTGGGTGCAGGTGGGCTGAGGCCTAAAATGGCGCCAGCCCCAAGTGAGGACGGGACGGGGTTTTATAGACCTCTGTAAACAGAAAGTGTCCTAGTCTGATGTGACTGCTACGTAGTACCCAGACGGCTTCTTCCTCGATCTTCAGGGCTAGGTGTCTTCCAGCCAGGGTAGGTGTCTTCTGGCTGGCTCTCTTCCTGCTTCTGCTATCTTGCTGGAGTACGCTGCTGACACAAGTGGATTTATGCCTTGGGACTGGGCCTGAGGAAGGAGGAGTTACTTATCCCTTCAAGCTTTCAGGGCCCAGGGAGAATCTTTCAAAGATGTTCTCAATGAAGAATTTATTCATCATTTTTGGAATTAACCCTAAAAAAAACTCAAGTTGCTAAGAGACGTAATTTTTTGTTAACTGCAGAAATTTTTAATGTTGCATTTTGCTGATGCAGCACTTCCTCAGGATTAACTGGGCTGCCCTCTCATAGTCAACCTGCACAAGAGCCACCACCCAATCTTTGTAGCCGTCACTCAACATTGAGAACATCCTGAATAGCCAGACTTGTCAATTATCCAAGGGAAACCAAGAAGCAACACTGGCATATGATAAATAGACCTTTATGCTATTGGGAGAAAAAAAAAACACCTTTCTCTGTATTTTCAATTTCAGAGGAAAGAGGTAAAGCCATGATTCTCCTGGGCATTTAATCAACAAACCTATATTTAATCGACAACTAATATGCAAGCTCCAGGGCCTCTATCAAATTTCTTAAGAGTAGCATGAAGCTCCTGATGTCTTCCTGCCTTCTCATCAGTCACATTAATGGTCTCCACTGGAAACACAGCTCCTGACTATAGACTAAGCTGTGACCCAGTTAGTTGCCAGGGTACCATTAGAGCAGGAGAAACTCTCTTTCCCAGGGCTTCTCTTTCACCTTAAAGAGAATATTCTTTAAAAGACGACTTCATGGTTTAGACAGTGTAACAAGTGGTTTAAGGCACCCTTACCTATAGCTTCCTTTTTTTTTTTTTATTATACTTTAAGTTTTAGGGTACATGTGCACACCGTGCAGGTTTGTTACATATGTATACATGTGCCATGTTGGTGTGCTGCACCCATTAACTCGTCATTTAACATTAGGTATATCTCCTAATGCTATCCCTCCCTCCTCCCCCCACCCCACAACAGGCCCCGGTGTGTGATGTTACCCTCCTTGTGTCCATGTGTTCTCGTTGTTCAGTTCCCACCTATGAGTGAGAACATGTGGTGTTTGGTTTTTTGTCCTTGCGATAGTTTGCTGAGAATGATGGTCTCCAGCTTCATCCTTGTCCCTATAAAGGACATGAACTTATCATTTTTTATGGCTGCATATATTCCATGGTGTATATGTGCCACATTTTCTTAATCCAGTCTATCATTGTTGGACATTTGGGTTGGTTCCAAGTCTTTGCTATTGTGAATAGTGCCACAATAAACATACGTGTGCATGTGTCTTTACAGCAGCATGTTTTATAATCCTTTGGGTATATACCCAGTAATGGGATGGCTGGGTCAAATGGTATTTCTAGTTCTAGATCCCTGAGTAATCGCCACACTGTCTTCCACAATGGTTGAACTAGTTTACAGTCCCACCAACAGTGTAAAAGTGTTTCTATTTCTCCACATCTTTACCAGCACCTGTTGTTTCCTGACTTTTTAATGATTGCCATTCTAACTGGCGTGAGATGGTATCTCATTGTGGTTTTGATTTGCACTTCTCTGATGGCCAGTGATGATGAACGTTTTTTCATGTGTCTGTTGGCTGCATAAATGTCTTCTTTTGAGAAGTGTCTGTTCATATCCTTCACCCACTTGTTGATGGGGTTGTTTGTTTTTTTCTTGTAAATTTGTTTGAGTTCATTATAGATTCTGGATATTATCCCTTTGTCAGATGAGTAGATTGCAAAAATTTTCTCCCATTCTGTAGGTTGCCTGCTCACTCTGATGGTAGTTTCTTTTGCTGTGCAGAAGCTCTTTAGTTTAATTAGATCCCATTTGTCAATTTTGGCTTTTGTTGCCATTGCTTTTGGTGTTTTAGACATGAAGTCCTTGTCCATGCCTATGACCTGAATGGTATTGCCTAGGTTTTCTTCTAGGGTTTTTATGGTTTTAGGTCTAACATTTAAGTCTTTAATCCATCTTGAATTAATTTTTGTATAAGGTATAAGGAAGGGATCCAGTTTCAGCTTTCTACATATGGCTAGCCAGTTTTCCCAGCACCATTTATTAAATAGGGAATCCTTTCTCCATTTCTTGTTTTTGTCAGGTTTGTCAAAGAGCAGATGGTTGTAGATATGCAGTATTATTTCTGAGGGCTCTATTCTGTAGCCTTGTAGTACAGTTTGAAGTCAGGTAGTGTGATGCCTCCAGCTTTGTTCTTTTGGCTTAGGATTGACTTGGCAATGTGGGCTCTTTTTTGGTTCCATATGAACTTTAAAGTAGTTTTTTTCCAATTCTGTGAAGAAAGTCATTGGTAGCTTGATGGGGATGGCATTGAATCTATAAATTACCTTGGGCAGTATGGCCATTTTCACAATATTGATTCTTCCTATCCATGAGCATGGAATGTTCTTCCATTTGTTTGTATCCTCTTTTATTTCATTGAGCAGTGGTTTGTAGTTCTCCTTGAAGAGGTCCTTCACGTCCCTTGTAAGTTGGATTCCTAGGTATTTTATTCTCTTTGAAGCAATTGTGAATGGGAGTTCACTCATGATTTGGCTCTCTGTTTGTCTGTTATTGGTGTGTAAGAATGCTTGTGATTTTTGCACATTGATTTTATATCCTGAGACTTTGCTGAAGTTGCCTATCAGCTTAAGGAGATTTTGGGCTGAGACGATGGGGTTTTCTAGATATACAATCATGTCATCTGCAAACAGGGACAATTTGACTTCCTCTTTTCCTAATTGAATACACTTTATTTCCTTCTCCTGCCTGATTGCCCTGGCCAGAACTTCCAACACTATGTTGAATAGGAGTGGTGAGAGAGGGCATCCCTGTCTTGTGCCAGTTTTCAAAGGGAATGCTTCCAATTTTTGCCCATTCAGTATGATATTGGCTGTGTGTTTGTCATAGATAGCTCTCATTATTTTGAGGTACATCCCATCAATACCTAATTTATTGTTTTTAGCATGAAGGGTTGTTGAATTTTGTCTAAGGCCTTTTCTGCATCTATTGAGATTATCATATGGTTTTTGTCATTGGTTCTGTTTATATGCTGGATTACATTTATTGATTTGCATATGTTGAACCAGCCTTGCATCCCAGGGATGAAGCCCACTTGATCATGGTGGATAAGCTTTTTGATGTGCTGCTGGATTTGGTTTGCCAGTATTTTATTGAGGATTTTTGCATTGATGTTCATCAGGGATATTGGTCTAAAATTCTCTTTTTTTGATGTGTCTCTGCCAGGCTTTGGTATCAGGATGATGCTGGCCTCATAAAATGAGTTAGGGAGGATTCCCTCTTTTTCTATTGATTGGAATCGTTTCAGAAGGAATGGTACCAGCTCCTTCTTTTACCTCTGGTAGAATTTGGCTATGAATCCATCTGGTCCTGGACTTTTTTTGGTTAGTAAGCTATTAATTATTGCCTCAATTTCAGAGCCTGTTATTGGTCTATTCAGAGATTCAACTCCTTCCCGGTTTAGTCTTGGGAGGGTGTATGTGTCCAGGAATTTATCCATTTCTTCTAGATTTTCTAGTTTATTTGCATAGAGGTGTTCATAGTATTCTCTGATGATAGTTTCTATTTCTGTGGGATCGGTGGTGATATCCCCTTTATCATTTTTTATTGCATCGATTTGATTCTTCTCTCTTTTCTTCTTTATTAGTCTTGCTAGTGGTCTATCAATTTTGTTGATCTTTTCAAAAAACCAGCTCCTGGATTCATTGATTTTTTGAAGGGTTTTTTGTGTCTCTATTTCCTTCAGTTCCGTTCTGATCTTAGTTATTTCTTGCCTTCTGCTAGATTTTGAATGTGTTTGCTCTTGCTTCTCTAGTTCTTTTAATTGTGATGTTAGGGTGTCAATTTTAGATCTTTCCTGCTTTCTCTTGTGGGCATTTAGTGCTATAAATTTCCCTCTACACACTGCTTTAATGTGTCCCAGAGATTCTGGTATGTTGTGTCTTTGTTCTCATTGGTTTCAAAGAACATCTTTATTTCTGCCTTCATTTCGTTATGTACCCAGTAGTCATTCAGGAGCAGGTTGTTCAGTTTCCATGTAGAGGGGTTTTGAGTGAGTTTCTTAATGCTGAGTTCTAGTTTGATTGCACTGTGGTCTGAGAGACAGTTTGTTATAATTTCTGTTCTTTTACATTTGCTGAGGAATGCTTTACTTCCAACTATGTGGTCAATTTTGGAATAGCTATGGTGTGATGCTGAGAAGAATGTATATTCTGTTGATTTGGGGTGGAGAGTTCTGTAGATGTCTATTAGGTCTGCTTGGTGCAGAGCTGAGTTCAATTCCTGAGTATCCTTGTTAACTTTCTGTCTCGTTGATCTGTCTAATGTTGACAGTGGGGTGTTAAATTCTCCCATTATTAATGTGTTGGAGTCTAAGTCTCTTTGTAGGTCACTCAGGACTTGCTTTATGAATCTGGGTGCTCCTGTATTGGGTGCATATATGTTTAGGATAGTTAGCTCTTCTTGTTGAATTGATCCCTTTACCATTATGTAATGGACTTCTTTGTCTCTTTTGATCTTTGTTGGTTTAAAGTCTGTTTTATCAGAGACTAGGATTGCAATCCCTGCCTTTTTTTGTTTTCCATTTCCTTGGTAGATCTTCCTCTCTCCCTTTATTTTGAGCCTATGTGTGTCTCTGCACATGAGATGGGTTTCCTGAATACAGCACACTGATGGGTCTTGACTCTTTATCCAATTTGCCAGTCTGTGTCTTTTAATTGGAGCATTTAGCCCATTTACATTTAAGATTAATACTGTTATGTGTGAATGTGATCCTGCCGTTATGATGTTAGCTGGTTATTTTGCTCGTTAGTTGATGCAGTTTCTTCCTAGCCTCGATGGTCTTTAAAATTTGTCATGTTTTTGCAGTGGCTGGTACCAGTTGTTTCTTTCCATGTTTAGTGCTTCCTTCAGGAGCTCTTTTAGGGCAGGCCTGGTGGTGACAAAATCCCTCAGCATTTGCTTGTCTGTAAAGTATTTTATTTCTCCTTCATTTATGAAGCTTAGTTTGGCTGGATATGAAATTCTGGGTTGAAAATTCTTTTCTTTAAGAATGTTGAATATTGGCCCCCACTCTCTTCTAGCTTGAAGAGTTTCTTTGTGGCATTCTCTGTATTTCCTGAATTTGAATGTTGGCCTGCCTTGCTAGATTGGGGAAGTTCTCCTGGATAATATCCTGCAGAGTGTTTTCCAACTTGGTTCCATTCTCCCCATCACTTTCAGGTACACCAATCAGATGTAGATTTGGTCTTTTCACATAGTCCTATATTTCTTGGAGGCTTTGTTCATTTCTTTTTATTCTTTTTTCTCTAAACTTCTCTTCTTGCTTCATTTCATTCATTTGCTCTTCCATCACTGATACCCTTTCTTCCAGTTGATCGAATTGACTACTGAGGCTTGTGCATTTGTCACATAGTTCTCGTGCTGTGGTTTTCAGCTCCATCGGGTTCTTTAAGGACTTCTCTGCATTGGTTATTCTACTTAGCCATTCTTCTAATTCTTTTTCAAGGTTTTTAACTTCTTTGCCATGGGTTCGAACTTCCTCCTTCAGCTCAGAGTAGTTTGATCGTCTGAAGCCTTCTTCTCTCAACTCGTCAAAGTCATTCTCCGTCCAGTTTTGTTACGTTGCTGGTGAGGAGCTGCATTCCTTTGGAGGAGGAGAGGTGCTCTGATTTTTAGAGTTTCCAGTTTTTCTGCTCTGTTTTTTCCCCATCTTTGTGGTTTTATCTGCCTTTGGTCTTTGATGATGGTGACATACAGATGGGGTTTTGGTGTGGATGTCCTTTCTGTTTTCTGTTTTCCTTCTAACAGTAAGGGCCCTCAGCTGCAGGTCTGTTGGAGTTTGCTGGAGGTCCACTCCAGACCCTGTTTGCCTGGGTATCAGCAGTGGTGGCTGCAGAAAAGCAGATATTGGTGAACAGGAAATGTTGCTGCCTGATCGTTCCTCTGGAAGTTTTGTCTCAGAGGAGTACCCGGCCATATGAGGTGTCAGTCTGCCCCTACTGGGGGGTGCCTCCCAGTTAGGCTACTCGGGGGTCAGGGACCCACTTGAGGAGGCAGTCTGTCCGTTCACAGATCTCCAGCTGTGTGCTGGGAGAACCACTACTCTCTTCAAAGCTGTCAGACAGGGACATTTAAGTCTGCAGAGGTTTCTGCTGCGTTTTGTTTGGCTATTCCCTGCCCCCAGAGGTGGAGTCCACAGAGGCAGGCACGCCTCCTTGAGCTGTGGTGGGCTCCACCCAGTTCGAGCTTCCCAGCTGCTTTGTTTATCTACTCAAGCCTCAGCAATGGCAGGCGCCCCTCCCCCAGCCTCACTGCCGCCTTGCAGTTTAATCTCAGACTGCTGTGCTAGCAATGAACAAGGCTCCATGGGCGTAGGACCCTCCGAGCCATGCACGGGATATAATCTCCTGGTGTGCCGTTTGCTAAGACCATTGGAAAAGTGCAGTATTATGGTGGGAGTGACTCGATTTTCCAGGTGCCGTCTGTCACCCCTTTCTTTGACTAGAAAAGGGAATTACCTGACCTGCTTCCTGGGTGAGGTAATGCCTCTCCCTGCTTCAGCTCACGCTCAGTGCACTGCACCCCCTGTCCTGTACCCACTGTCCGACACTCCCCAGTGAGATGAACCCAGTACCTCAGTTGGAAATGCAGAAATCACCCGTCTTCTGCATCGCTCACGCTGGGAGCTGTAGACTGGAGCTGCTCCTATTCAGCCATCTTGGATCCACCCCCAAAATATCAATTTTAACACTTCTCGAGCCCCACATTGTGTGCCACAAATGTTGCAGGACTTTCCCTTAGTTTAGATAAAGACAGGGTCCTTGTCTGTCCCATGGCTATAAAAATTCAGGCTCACAGATGGTTTGAAGGGTGAGTAAAGCAGGGTTTTATTGGGTGAAAAGTAAGAAAAGGAGGAAACAGACTTTCACTAGGCCAGAGTCCCTCTAGCTTCCTTACTTGCCATTGTGAAGGCTATAATCTGACACTCCTTTAATAAGCTCCCTATACTCCTTTTCTTTTTGAGACAAGCAGCCTTGGCAAGAAGTATAATTCAAAAAATGGACTGCCCAGAATAAAATTCCCAGCCCAAATTGAGAGGTGACAGCGTGCTGGCAGTCCTCAGAGCCCTTGCTTGCTCTTGGCACCTCCCCTGCCTGGGCTCCCACTTTGGTGGCATTTGAGGAGCCCTTCAGCCCCCCACTGCACTGTGGGAGCCCCTTTCTGGGCTGGCCAAGGCCGGAGCCCACTTCCTCAGCTTGCAGGGAGGTGTGGAGGGAGAGGCACGAGCAGGAACCGGGCCTGCGTGCGGCACTTGCGGGCCAGCTGGAGTTCCGGGTGGGCATGGGCTTGGCGGGCCCCGCACTCGGAGCAGCCAGCCAGCCCTGCTGGCCCCGGGCAATGGGGGACTTAGCACCCGGGCCAGTGGCTGCGGAGGGTATACTGAGTCCCCCAGCAGTGCTGGCCCACCAGCGCTGCACTCGATTTCTCGCCGGGCCTTAGCTGCCTTCCCGTGGGGCAGGGCTCGGGACCTGCAGCCCGCCATGCCTGAGCCTCCCACCCACTCCATGGGCTCCTGTGCGGCCCGAGCCTCCTCAACGAGCACCACCCCCTGCTCCACGGTGCCCAGTCCCATTGACCACCCCAAGGGCTGAGGAATGCGAGCGCATGGTGCAGGACTGGCAGGCAGCTCCACCTGCAGCCCCAGTGTGGGATCCACTAGGTGAAGCCAGCTGGGCTCTTGAGTCTGGTGGGGACGTGGAGAGTCTTTATATCTAGCTCAGGGATTGTAAATACACCAATCAGCACCCTGTGTTTAGCTCAGGGATTGTAAATACACCAATCAGCACCCTGTGTTTAGCTCAAGGTTTGTGAGTGCACCAATCGACACTCTGTATCTAGCTACTCTGGTGAGGATGTGGAGAGTCTTTCTATCTAGCTCAGGGATTGTAAATACACCAGTCAGCACCCTGTGTTTAGCTCAAGGTTTGTGAGTGCACCAATCGACACTCTGTATCTAGCTGCTCTTGTGGGGCCTTGGAGAACCTGTGTGTGGAAACTCTGTATCTAACTAATCTGATGGGGACGTGGAGAACCTTTGTATCTAGCTCAGGGATTGTAAACGCACCAATCAGCACCCTGTTAAAACAGGCCACTTGGCTCTACCAATCAGCAGGATGTGGGTGGGGCCAGATAAGAGAATAAAAGCAGGCTGCCCGAGCCAGCATTGGCAACCCGCTCGGGTCCCCTTCCACACTGTGGAAGCTTTGTTCTTTCGCTCTTTGCAATAAATCTTGCTACTGCTCACTCTTTGGGTCCACGCTGCTTTTATGAGCTGTAACAATCACCACGAACATCTGCAGCTTCACTCCTGAGGCCAGCGAGACCATGAGCCCACCAGAAGGAAGAAACTCCAAACACATCTGAACATCAGAAGGGACAGACTCCAGACGCGCCACCTTAAGAGCTGTAACACTCACTGCGAGGGTCCGCGGCTTCATTCTTGAAGTCAGTGAGACCAAGAACCCACCAATTCTGGACACAAAATCACAGGCAGAGCTATTATCACACCCATTTTATAAAACTTTTCAGTCCATATTTCATGTTTATTGGCTCATGGCCTTCTAAAATCTGATGCTTTTAGTTTGGAAACTAGTTTCTGGAGTTCCATCTCTTATGTGCAGTCAATTCTCTCCAAACCATTGTGAAGGCATCCCTCTTTGCTGAGGTTGCAGCAGCAGCAGATTCACTTGGCTGTCTCCATTGGGTGGTGGCTTTGGCTTCTCAAAAAGAAGGTCAGAGAAAGGTTCCTAGAACACAAACTCCATGGAAGCATGGATCACAGAGATTCAAATAATTTCCTTTGAAAAGACTTCAGTGAATTCCCTCTTCAAATCTTTTTTAGGACAAGACTGGGAGTGTGAACATTTCTGTCAGCTTCAACTTCTTCTTCCCCCAACACTGTTAAGTTCTACCAAATATTTTAAGTTCCAAGATACATGTGCAGGAGGTGCAGGTTTGTTACATAGGTAAAGATGTGCCATGGTGGTTTGCCACACCTATCAACTCATCACCTAGGTATTAAGCCCAACGTACATTAGCTATTTTTTTCTGATGCTCTCCCTCCCTTAACCACCCACCTCTGACAGGCCTGTGTGTGTTGTTCCCTTCCCTGTTTGTTGGCCGCATGTATAGCTTCTTTTGAGAAGTGTCTGTTCATGTCCTTTGCTCGCTTTTTAATGTTTTTTTTTTTTCTTGTAAATGTATTTAAGTTCCTTGTAGACTCTGGATATAAGACCTTTGTCAGATGGATAGATTGCAAAGATTTTCTCCCGTTTTGTAGGTTGTCTGTTCACTGTGGTGATAGTTACTTTTGCTGTTCAGAAGCTCTTTAGTTTAACTAGATTCAATTGTCAATTTTTGCTTTTGTTGCAGTCACTTTTCACTTTTTCATCATGAAATCTTTGCCCATGCCTATGTCCTGAATGGTATTGCCTAGATTTTCTTCTAGGGTTTTTATAGTTTTGGGTTTTACATGTAAGTCTTTACTCCATTTTGAGTTAAGTTTTGTATGTGGTGTAAGGAAGGGGTCCAGTTTCACATAAAAAAGGAGTCCAGTTTCAATTTTCTGCATGCAGCTAGCCAGTTCTCCAGCACCATTTATTAAGTAGGGAATCCTTTCCCCATTGCTTATTTTTGTCAGGTTTGTCAAAGATCAGATAGTTGTACATGTGCCATCTTATTTCTGAGTTCTCTATTCTGTTTCATTGGTCTGTGTCTGTTTTTGTACAGTACCATGCTGTTTTGGTTACTGTAGCCTTGTAATATAGTTTGAAGTCAGGTAACGTGATGCCTCCAGCTTTGTTCTTTTTGCTTAGGATTGTTTTGGCCATATGGGCTCTTTGTTTTGGTTCCATGTGAATTTTAAAGTAGTTTTTTCTAATTCTGTGAAGAATGTCAATCGTAATGGGAATAGCACTGAATCTAAATAAATTACTTTTGGTAATATGGCCATTTTCATGATATTGATTCTTCCTATCCATGAGCATGGAATGTTTTTCCATTTGTTTGTGTCCTCTCTGATTTCCTTGAGCAGTGGTTTGTAGTTCTCCTTGAAGAGGTCCTTCACTTCCCTTGTTAGCTGTATTTCTAGGAATTTTATTCTCTTTGTAGCAATTATGAATGGGAGTTCATTTATGATTTGGCTCTCTGCTTGTCTATTGTTGGTGTATAGAAATGCTTGTGAATTTTGCACACTGATTTTGTATCCTGAGACTTTCCTGAAGTTGCTTATCAGCGTAAGAAGCTTTTGGGCTGAGATGATGTGGTTTTCTAGATATAGGATCACGTCATTTGCAAAAAAAGACAGTTTGATTTCCTCTCTTCCTATTTGAATACCTTTATTTCTTTCTCTTGCCTGATTGCCCTGGTTAGAACTTCCAATGCTATGTTGAATAGGAGTGAGCGTCCATTTCTTTACCTTCATCAATTACTCTTTCTTTAATCTCTTGCAACCTCTTTGGGGTAACCTCCCATGGCCACTCCCCCATCACCTGATTCATTGCTTCAAGAAGAAGCTCTCCTGCCAAATGCAGAAAGGCTGCCAGGGCATGGATTCACCCCATAACCCCCGACATCCCAATATTAAGAATGATGCCACTGGGACCCAACCTGAAGTGCCACTTCCACCAGGCTTTGCTTTTTTATGGACAATTTCCATCTTCACATCATGTTTTCACCTGTGTTTTTTTCCTCAGAAAACTGAAACTCCTCAACCTCCACTGTCCTGCCAGGGCAGTTCAGAGCAACCTTGCCCACAGCCACAAGGGCACCTCACCCCATCTGACTTGGAGGGCACTCAGGCAAATGTGGGGGCCCAAGTCCACACTCAGCTCTGGCCCTCACATCCCCTAGTCTGTGAGGTGCTGCCACAGCAACTGCTCAGTCTGACCCCAAAACACCTACTGTTATTTGATTCTAATTGCCACCCCTCATGTTCTTCCACAGGTGGTGTTGTCTCCCAATTACATAAGAATACTGAATAAGATTTCTGAACTTTCACAATAGAATGGCAATCCTATCCCTGCCTCTTCTAGTATCCAGAACACATAAATGTATATTTAGCCATATGAAGTAGCCAACACACCAAATCCTTTTGGAGAATTGTAGTTTTTTGCTATCCACTGCCAGCAAAGGCTCCACTAAGAGTTGACAGTGAACGCCCCTTAGGCAGCTTTTTTTCTTTACCCCACCACCAGGAATTCCTATTTTTTCAATTTCTATCAACTATTTCTACCTATTCTTGAATTTCCTATAAAAAGAATCATATGCTTTCTTTTGTGTCTGCCTCCTTTTGTTCAATATACCTGTGAGAATCATTAACATTGTAATGTCTACCAATAGTTTTCTCCTTTTAATTGCTGTGAAGTAATTATCCATCATTGTATGGATATATAATAATTTATCCATCTCTTCTTGGTAGAAATTTTTTTCAATTTGGGGCTGTTATAATAAAGCAAATATGAACTCTTTTGAACATTTCATTTTGTGGAACTGTGCACTCAGGAGAGGAATTACTGAGACATAGTGTAGACCCGAGGTCATCAAACTTTTTCTGTAAAAGGCAGATAGGAAATATGTAGACTGTGCAAGCCATACGTTCTCCATTGTAATGAGTCAACTCTGCCATAGACAATATGCAAACAAATGGGCATGCCTGTGTAATACAATTTTGTTGACCAAAGCAGGTGGTGGCCTGGATTTAGCCCATGGGCAGCAGTTGGCTGAACCCTGGCATAGATGTTTGGTTTGCTTTAGTAGAAAATGCTGAGAATAATTTTGCAGTGTGGCTATTTAGTACTCTTAAGCAATACTTTATAAGAATTCAATACATGCTTCACATTTTTGTCAACACTCAAAAGTATCAAGTCTCTTTAGTTTTGCCATTGTTGTAACCGCATAGCATGTCTCACAGTGGGTTTATGTGTGATCTCATTAATGATGTTGAACACTCAAAATACATGTATTGGCCATTTGTATTTCCTCTCTTGTGAGGTGCTTGTTCAAGTATTTTGGACATTTTTGACTGCGTTGTGTCCTCGGATTTGTAGGAGTTGTATTGGCTATGAGCCTGTATTATCTACTGCTGCATAGCAATATTACTGCAAACTTAGGGGTATAAACAAACATACATTTGTTATTTGACAGTTTCTGTGGGTCAAGAGTCTCAGCATGGCTTAGCTGGGTCCTCTGCTTTAGGATCTCTCACACAGCTGCAATAGATATGTTGGCCAGGGCTGTGGTCTCATCTTTTGCTTAAATGAGGAAGGATCTTCTTCCAAACTCATGTGGTGGCAGTGTTCAGTCCCTTGTGCTATACCGCTTTCCAGTCTGCTTCTTGCTGCCTGTTGCCTACAGGTTACCCTTAGTTTCTCACCATGTAGGCTTTCCCAACATGACTGCTTGTTTCCTCAAAGCCAACAAGGAAGAGTATCTCCTCATGAGATGAATATTACAGGCTTATGGAACAGATTCACATACACATAATCACATACATCCCAATTTTGCCATATCCAATTAGTTAAAATCAAGTCACATAGGTCCCATGAAAACTCAAGGGGAGAGGATTACACAAGGGTATGAATACCAGGAGTCAGGGGTCATGGGGACTATTTTAGAGTTGTCTGCCACAGAGTCCTTGTCAGATATATCATACATATCTTCTCCAGTCTGTAACTTGCCTTTTCCTTTGATAGAAAAAAAAATGTTTTATTTAAAATAAAATCAAATGTATCCACTTTTTAATTTTGTAGATAGCGTTTTGTTGTTGTTGTTTTGTAGAGTCAGGGTCTCATTACATTGCCTAAGCTGGTCTCGAACTCCTAGCCTCAAGAAATTCTCCTGCCTCAGCCTTCCAAAATGTTGAGACTGCAGACGTGAGCCACCACACTGGCCCTAGATAGTGGCTTTTTATTACCTGTTTAATAATTTATTGCTTACCTAAGATCATGAAGATATTTTAGTCTGGTTTTCCTCTAGACTAGTGTTTCTCAACCTTGGCAATACTAAAATTTGAGGCTAGATAATTCCTTGTTAATTCTTCTCCTGTGCATTGTAGGGTGTTTAACAGCATCTCTGGCCTACCCGTCAGATGCCAGTAGCACCCCCTTCCAGTTGTGACATTCAAAAATCTTGCCAAATGTCTCCCAGGGCTAAAAGGCCCCCAGTTGAAAAGTACTGTTCTTAGATGCTTTATAGCTTAATCTTTGAATATAATGTCTGTAATCTGAGTTAGTAGTTGCTTCATATTGTTCCATATATCTAATTTCTCTACATTTATTGAAAAGATCATTTCCCTCATGAACTGCATGTATCACCTTTGTCTTACATTAAGTAATCATATTATATATGGATTCTGTTCAATTTACCTAACTTCAATCGTCATGCCAGTAAAACACTTTAGTAGTTTTTTGGTAGGTCTTGAAATCTGTTCTTGTAAATCTTCGAATTTTGTCATCATAATTGGCTTGGCTATTCTCGGTCCTTTGCATTTCCTTCTATATTTTGAACCAATTTGTCAATTTTTACACACAAAGTCTCAGATTTTTACTGGAAATAAATCTATAGATCAATTTGAGATAATTGTAGTCATAACAATATTGAACATTTCAGTACATAAAATGATAAACCTTAGTTCCTTTTTAATATCTCTCAAGATTTTCTGGTTTTCAGTGCAGAGATCTTGCAACTATTTATTTCTAGATATTTCTAGATGTTTGCTAATGCTCTCCGGCTTTACTGAGGTATACTTGACATATAAAAAGTGTATATACTTAGTGTACATGATTGTATATATGTATACATTGTAAAATGATTGCCACAATCAAGCCATTAGCATATCCATCCATTCCTGCATGGTTTTTTTTTTTTTTTTGGCAGTGGTGGTAACATTTAAGATCGATTTCCTTAGTATTTAATATTTGTAAACCATTGTAAATAACATTGTTTCCCTAATTTTATTTTCAAATTGTTTGTTGCTAGTATGTAGAAATACAATTATTTTTTATATCAGTCCTGTATCTAGTGATTTTACTAAATTCATTATAAAATACTTTGGATTCTGTTTGTATGCAATCAAGTCATCTGTAAATATCTTTTTACTTCTATTTACTCTTTATATAATTTTCTTTTCTTTCCCCTGACTGGGATCTCCTAAACGATGTTGAATAGAAGTAGTGATGGTAAGCATTCTAGTCTTTCCTCCAAATTTAGGGGGAGAAATAATTCAATATGAAAGCATTAGGTATTTATGATACTTTTTTCTGTAGATACTCTTTATTATATTGACGAATTTACCTAGCTTCTGAGAATTACAAGGTTGGCTGCTGAATTCTGTCAAATGCTTTTTTTCCTCCTTTTTTGCGCAGCTATTAAAATGGTTATACAATTTTTCTCCTTCATTCTATTAATGTGGTGAATTACTTGATTTTTGAATGTTACAGTAGCCTTGCATCCCTGGAATAAACCCATTTGGTCATGAGTTACTATCCTTTTTATGTATCCTCTTTTTACATATTGCTGATTATTTTGTTTAGGATCACTGTCTTTTATGCTCATGAAAGTTGTTAGTCTGTGATTTTCTTTTGTCAAGTTTTGGTGTCAGAGAAACTTGGGTCTCATAAATTCAGCTGGGAAATGTTTCCTTTTTCATTATGCTCTGAAAGAGTTTATGTTCCATAAACATAGTATTTCATCTTTGGATGCCTGGAGAATATCACCGATGAAACCATCTGGGCCTAGAGTTTTCTTTGTAAGAAAGTGTTCAACTTTTCATTACATAATAAAGTTTTTATTTAGTCCATACAAATTACATCTCTGATTATGAATGGAAGACAATAGAAACATTCTTGAAGATGTTAATTACATTAATTTTTGAGGATATATACAACGAGAGGTCTTCAATAAACCCAGAAATGCAGACAGCACTGATATTTACATACCCATACATAGCATCATTTGTGATTCAGCATGCTATTATTGTTTTCTGCTCCTAGGCATTCTAGAAAGGTTATTTTCATGTCTGGATTTCTGATTTAGTTGCAAGATGTAAAAATCCTACGTAGTCAGACAACCTGCTTTGGCTATATCATCAGAAATGGCTTAAAAGCAAAAATGACATTCCAGTTATTCCACACACAAATCCCTGATGTTAACATCCCTAGCCTAAAAATAGCCATTTGGAAGGAAAGCCCTATTTCAAAGCAAAGGAAATGTGAGTAAGACAATATCTGGTCCTGGAAATGTCAGACTCAAAATTGAGTTCTTTAGATGGGAATCGATTCTAAAATAACATCTCTGATTTGTTATATAACAAAACACAATGGCTTTATAAACTTTATATAAACATTATCAATTTCTGATGGTTTTCTCTTAAAAGGGTAGCTCTGAAGTAATTATTCTCTCTTTAAACTGTATTTACTGAGCCGCTGACTTTTTTCTGATTTCATTCATTCCTTTTCCCCATTTCCCCTCCCCATTCCCAGTCTAGACTAATGAACACAATATTTGAGAAATCAAAAACTTAGGCAAAGATCTTTTATTTGTGGTTAGGCTTACACCATTCCAAAAAGTAAACATAATTAACAAAACACTTAAAAGTACCAGAGGAGGTGCCCCGGTATCAGTAGAAGGCACTGATCAGACCACAGAAGAAAGCTTGACAAGGATCTTCATATACGGATGCCAGCTTCAATCATGTCAAATGAACATGTTGTTCTCTCAGTGGTAACAGTTAGTAGGCCGGAGCAGAACTGGAGACCCTTTTCCACTGGTGTAGGCAGCCAGGGCTCTCCAGGAGTACTATTATAGATGACATGAAGGTGACTACCACGGTAGCAATGACAACAATCCCAGTTACAATGACTGAACAAAGCTAAGGCCATCAGTATAGGCTTGAAGCGATCTAGAAATCCTTCTGGAGCCTCTCATCAGCTGATCATCCCTGATACATCCCTTGGATGGCCACAGAATCCATTTTCACAAAACTGAATCCAATGCATTGTGTTATCACTGCAACATGCGAGGTCTGGTAGTTGCTAATTTGGAAAAATGGTAAATACTAATACTATTGGAAAAATGGTAAATACTAATACTATTGCAAATAGTCAATCTATGCTACAAGAAAAACATATTAACACACACAGGTACTTTTGGTGGTATGGCTTTAAATTCTGTGCTGGGCTATAAAAAGCATTATAAGCAAAGTTAATGAGTAACAGTTTTTATTAAAAAGCAAAAAAAGAAGTAATTTACCAAAATTAGTTTAAGACATATTAAATTTTATGCAAATACCTTTACAAAAACTGAATTATATAATTAGAGTGCTTTTTATACATTAATACTGAATATGTTACATTACTATATATTAAAGATATAATTTGAAAACTAGAGCTGTTTCAAAATACTGTGTTCAAATGTCATTCTTTGGGAACCCAGAGAAATTGCCTGATCACCATGCTGTCCTTCCACAAGGGGTTTCTCTTCTGAGTCAGGAGAGAGTCATTAAGTAACATTCAAAAAAAAAAAAAAAAAACAAGAGTACAACATAAGGTCCAAATTTAATTCACTTCCTGAGACTCACATAGAGCTTGCTGACTTGAACAAAACATGTCAACATTGTTTTAAAATATTGAGGACACTATTTTCTGGCAGCATCTACTACTTTCATGTTACAAGTAAGCCATAAAGATAGGGCTTCAGGGAGAAATAAAACACAGATGAACTTCCAAAGCAATACGAAGCTCTGGCAGAAGACCTCATTCTCTTTTCATGAGGCACAAACAGCAAAAGAATAGACAAAACATAACCACCATGATTACAGACTTCAGGGGATTTCATATCTAGGGTTTCATGATGTTTTGTGTACAGTATTATTCCTTAATACGGTATTATTCCTACTGAGTTCCCAGGAAATAATTTTCATCATCAATAATATGGTTTAAAAGTTCATACCATTCACAATATCCATGTCAAAAGACTTTCAGTCTTCTTTTTGTATATACAAATAGAACTGTAGACAGTCACATCTCTCCAGGCTCATGCCCAACTGAAACTTCCATTATAATGAAGAGACAGAACAGGAAAGGGACTTCTGGTACCATTTATTTCCCTGTGACAATAAAAAAAAACTGCTTTATCACAGCTTGGAGAATACACAGTCATCACTAAGTGTTAAAACAACTGCATAAGTCAAAAGCAAGTGATTTTTCCCAGAAAAAAAAATGTTTCTCCTGTGACCCCTTTTCTTCCTCTGTCAAAAAATACCATACATAAAATCTCCCCCTAAAGTCAGGAAGCATCCAATGCCATGTGGCAGACACAAGTGTTGTGAGCACAGCACAGTGGGATGAGGCCACAGTCTCCAGTTCATTCCCTGCGCAGGCTATGCTCACAGGTCACCCTGATTTATAACTCCTCTCGAAAACCTTTCTGTGTCTCCTGCCTGGCTTTGTCTTCGTCACTGGGTGCCAACCATGTGAAATACACCTTCACTGGATCGATGTTCCAGTGTTTGTGGAACGATATGGGAACTTGATGAGAAAGGTAGTCCTTAGGGTAATCCACCGGCCGAGCCTGCAGGAAAAATAGAGAGTTAGGCTTCCTTGTTGATTGAATATAATTTTGCTGCAGAAGAGCATTTGAATTTATAAAGTGGACTGCTTTACTTCACTACCTAACATTGGCTATAGGAATCTAAAAGCAAAAAGGAAACTATTTTCTGATATCTTTCTTCTAACTCCAGGTGCTTTGCTTTTGTGACTCCAATTACCTTAATATCCCAAATGCACTGCTTTTTGCTTCTATGTTCCATAGTCTTGCCTCTGGGAGATTCCTAAACAATAGTAATAAATACAAAAAGCTTTCTTTGGTAAGCCATTTAAGTTACTATTATCACTTCTGCACAAAGACAGAAAAACTGTTATGTTCCAGGTACTTCTAAGGAAACTGGCCATAAGTGTGTTGTAGGGGGCTGGGACAAGGATTTCTCAGATTTCCCTTGGCCTCTCTACTGCTCTAATGTGTAATTAGGTGATGTCATTCGAAGAAAGAAAACAAGGAGCTCACTCGGGAGGAGGATAATGTAACTCATGCTCTCTTCCTGACCAAATATCTAGTCTAGTTCCAGAGGTGTAAATGAGAATTGCAAGTAACGCGAAATAGTTTGTGAAAGGACCTAAAAAGTTTTTATATTATCTACATTGCAAAATTTTTTAGAAGTTAGAAAATAAAACTTAAGCAGAACTAGATACAGGTTAGAATAAGATTGAAGAAGTAGCCTATAGGGTTAGAAGGAAACTGAAATCAGATACTATTTTGTTTTCTCTAAGCAAAGTATCCAGTTTCTCTCGGTAATCTTTTTTTTTTTTTTTTTTTTTTTTGAAATGGGGTTTCACTCTGCTGCCCAGGCTGGAGTGCAGTGGGGCAATCTCAGCTTACTGCAACCTCTGCCTCCCGGGTTCAAGCGATTCTCCTGCCTCAGCCTCCCAAGTAGCTGGGATTACAGGCATGCACTACCATGCCTGGCTAATTTTTGTATTTAGTGGAGACGGGGTTTCACCATGTTAGCCAGCCTGGTCTCGAACTCCTGACCTCAGGTGATCCACCTACCTTGGCCTCCCAAAGTGCTGAGGTTGCAGGCGTGAGCCACTTTGCCCAGCCAGTAATCATCTTAAATTTGTTTATTAATTTATATGGGCCACTGTTTTATAAAGTAACTCATTAGGTCATCAATACTAAAATTGTCTTGACTACTAAAACTAGATGTGATGCATTTTAAAAACAAGTCTTTTGTAGGCTACTTTTTTATTACAGTCTGCCTAAATCTTTGATATGAATACTTAAACTCCCTTAAATGGTTTACAGAATAACTTTGTTAAATTTTGCCTTATTGAATCCTAGAAACAGCCTTATAAAATGGACAGAATGTTATGGTTCACTTCCAATTTACCGCTGAGAAAACCAGAGCTCCCAGAAGTAACATGACTAGCAAACATTGGAATAGAGACCAGAGAGAGGTGCTCAGCCCAGGGCCAGTGCTCTGCCAGGACACCGGCTGCCTCTGCTCAAGCCGTCTTACCGCCGGTTGGGCACACTCAGCAGCACCTGGCCTAACCTAGCTTCACCAGTACAGATATACTGCTCAGATGAGTGTTCCAACAATAATATCTGCGAAGAAAAGTTCAAAATAATCTAAGGGGAGAACTTTCACAATTGCTATTTTTAAGAAATTATAACTGCTCAGGGAGTTAAAAATCTAAAAGGAATTTTAAAAGGAAAAAACAGTGAGACAGACAAAAAATACACACTGGAATACAGTCTAACAGAGTTGGGAAAGTTTTGAATATTAGCTGAAGGAATTCATTTATTATATGATGTTTCTTTGCAAGGCCCTCTGAGAGTTTACTGGCAAGGAAGAAAACCAAGGAGAAACATCCTCTCAATTCCGTTAGAAGATAATTCCACAATGATCCCAGAAGAAAGAAATACAGTAGTTCCCCCTTATCCATGGTTTCACTTTCTGAAGTGTCAGTGTCCCACAGTCAATTTTAGTCTGAAAATATTAAATGGAAAATTCCAGAAATACACAATTCCTAAGTTTTAAGTTGCGGGCCCTGCTGAGTATCAGGATGAAATCTGGGGTGTCCCACTCCATCCCGCACTGGGCATGAATCCTCCCTTTGTTCAGCATCTTCATGCTGTCTACACTCCCTGCCCCTGAGTCGCTAGAAGCCGCCTCATTATCCAGTCAACTGCAGCAGTATCACAGTGCTTGTGTTCAAGGAACCCTTATTTTACTTAAGAATAGCCTGAAGCAAGAGTAGTGATGCTGGCATATGGTTATAATTGCTCTATTTTATTATTAGTTATTGTTGTTAATCTCTTACTCTGCCTACTTTCTAAAGTAAACTTGATCATAGGTATGTAAAATATAAGAAAAAACATAGCATACGTAGGGTTCAGTATATCCAAGGTTTCAAACATCCACTGGGGGGATCTTGGAATGTATCCCCTGTGGTTAAGGAAGGACTACTGTAAAAGCAATGGAAAGAAATCCTTGCTGGTTTTTCACCTTTAAAAATGAACTGTTGAAGATAGAAATGCATCTAACAGGAAAAAAAATAAACCATAACATTTTCCCCTCTATTAATGCAGATTCTAGAAGTGATTTACTGCATCTCAGGGAGGCTATACATGCATTAAAAGAGCTGGCTTATTAAACATTACAATTCACTGGTCATTTTTGACAAATGAGGTAATGGAAAAGCATTAGACAAAACCAGAAAAGTGAAATACATCCAAAATGGTATCTTTAATACCAAGAACTCTATGCAGCCTCTAATAATCGTATCTCTGTGCCCAAAATGTCAAGAGGAAATCCCAAACAGGCAGGATGAGGGGTGGTGAAGAACTTGAGGAACAGACACAGAGTGTGGTAGGCATCTGCATACAGGAAGAGAGAGGGGCTGAAACTGCCTAAGAAAGACCTATAGCCAGGTGTGGTGGCTCAGGCCTGTAATCCCAGCACTTTGGGAGGCCGAGGCAGGTGGATCACAAGGTCAGGAGATCGAGACCACCCTGGCTAACATATGAAATCCCGTCTCTACTAAAAATACAAAAAATTAGCCGGGCGGGTGGCACACACCTATAGTCCCAGCTACTTGGGAGGCTGAGGCAGGAGAATCGCTTGAACCCAGGAAGCAGAGGTTGCAGTGAGCCAAGATCATGCCACTGCATTCCAGCCTGGGTGACAGAGCAAGACTTCATCTCAACAAAAAAAAAAAAAAAAAAAAAGGGAAAGACCTCCTACATTGGGCAAAATTAGAACCTTTCATCTGTAAATACTGGAGCACACTAAACAGGGCAGCAAATGGAGATTAAAATCACATTTCCATAGACAAGTGCCTTTCTATAACTGTATTGAAAAATGATTTCCATCCCATACAGTTTACCCACCATAATGGTGGTCTAAAACTTTTTGGGAAATTTCCAGAGTTGAGCAACCACCAATCATTGCACACTGCCATGTCCATTAGTGGCACATAATTTTGGAAGAACAGAAAACCATATGTTCTAGGTGCTGTGCTTTCAACAAAGGGAAATACTAGATTTTCCCTGGAGTCCCCTTCTAAATCTGCGAATTCACAATAACTTTCTCTAAAAACAGAAGAAATGTGACGGCCCAGGCAATTTTGCATATGAGACTGCTTCCAAATGCCCACTCCGTCTCTAGCTCATCAGGATTCTTAAATTTTATCTCTTTGCCTCATATTTCTTTGTGAAGATGAACAAACACAGTTTGGATCAGTGTTTAAACACTATAAATGGAAAGCACTATCCAAATCGTTACCAAACTCTCTAAAAGAGGCTTAAGAATTGGAAGATACAGCATTATCTGTTGGGGAGGATAGGTTTTAAACATATTTTATGATTTTGGAAAAGTTTAAAATGTATGTGAATTAGAGAAATCAAGGGTTCTAAAGTGGGGGAAACAACCACCTTATTTTTAAAAAAATTATCTTCAAAGGACTTTTGCCTATAGATGATTTTCCTTCTTTTCTCCTTATCATTTTATTATCTAATTTGTTCTTCCCTAAATGAAAAGGGCTGCTACAAAAATCTAAGACCTGTCTCACTAACCTTGATAAATTATTTCCCTTATACACTAACAGTTTTAATTACCCCTTTTATTGCGTGACTGAAACACCATGAGACAGAGCAAGAGAGGGAACCACAGAGAATAACGCTTTCTTTCCTAAGTCATCCTAACACAACACACAGGCTTAAAGTGGGTAAGACCTCTCAAAGTCCTAAAGGACAAGTAAGTATCTTCTAACTGACACCAGGAAGGAGGTTTCTCATACATTTCCTTATATTAAAGGTCTCTTTTTATCCTCTCTTATTGTCTCAAGGATACAGAAATGGATTCTGCCTTTCCTGATGATGCAAACACTTTCTTAGTCTTATTCGAGTTGTTTTCTATAGTATACTATTTCTGTCATGCTAAGTTTTCTATATTGCTATGATAATGTTTGCTACTGGTTACCAAATAAATAAAGCATAGGCCAGGTGCAGTGGCTCACATCTGTAATCCTGGCACTTTGGGAAGTCGAGGTGGGAGGATCGCTTGAGTCCAGGAGTTTGAAACCAGTCTGGGCAACATAGTAAGACCCCCATCTCTATAAAAAACTTTAAAAATTAGCCAGGCATGGCGGTGTACACCTGTAGTCCCAGATACTTGGGAGACTAAGGCAAGAGGATCATTTGAACCCACGAGATCAAGTCTGCAGTGAGCCACGTTGCAGTGAGCAAGACCCTATCTCAAAATAAATAAATAAATAAAAATAAACAAATAAGGCATAAAAACAGTATTTTCAATATAAGAGAAGGCATCTAAAATACTTATGCATACACATTTCAAGTTTCAAAAACTTTAAATTTCTTGAAGGAGGATATTAGATGGGTATGGATCTATGGTTATTTTTAGTTTGTGAACAACTGCTATTATTCTTAAAAGAAAATTCACTGACTTGGTTCTTAAAAGATACTAAACATAATGCAGGAGGATTTCCTTCTCCAACCCCCAAACTGCAATATGGGGAGGCTATAAGCACTACCCGTCCCTGGTAAACATAAGCTCATCTCTTCTTTTCCATAACCCTCAGAATATATGCTTATTGAGATACCCATTTGCAATTTAATAGATTTTAGCCATTCATTTTAATGGCAAGTGAAGGAGAAAAAGCTCAGTGAAAAGACAGATAGTGTAAAAACTGAGGATGGTGTAGAATTACATAGACTCAGTGGCCAGTAGGACAATATTAGGTCAGTCCTATATATTTCTAGGCAGTATCCAATAATTTTTAAATGCTACCAATCCTTTTAACTAAAAAGGTAAACCAAAAAACAGCTTTTCCCTGGTCCTACATGGCGAGGATCCTGGTCAAACGCCACTTGGTTTTCGAGACGTTTTTGCCTCCCATCTTCATGACGTACATGAGACAGTGTGTACATCAAACAGGGTAACAGTCCTGGTTAAGGACATTCCCCTGGAGCCTGTCAACACAGTTCTTAGTCTGTTTCCCGAATATGTGAAGAGAAAGAAGTCAAATCCTTAAGTGAGAAGAACCTGTCCCTCACCTGCCATGAGGGAAGAATAAAAACCATTTCCTCACCTGATGGAAGAGAGGGCTGTGTGTCACAGGGATTCCCAAGCCACTAAAGCACATTCCCAGGACCATATCATCGGGAGCATCATTGCTGTAGCACCGACATTTACTGGCGAGAAGTCTCCTGACGGCTTCTCTACTGAAGACCATTCTAGTGGGAGCCAGAGCAGAGAAAGGGGTTAGAGAGAAGCTCCACAGACACCGCTGCTGCACAAATGGGCCCCGGGAAACAGGACTCTACTCCTGCAGACTGAGAGGCAATAGTAGCTTTCTCTAGTTACTGAGCTCTAGGTAAAACCCTACCTGTTCTCTTTTAGTCTTCTGGCCCTTTCCAACACTTTTGTACCAAGTTCCCAAAATAATTTCTCTTCGTTTTAAAATACAGATTGGTTTCTTGTTTTCATTCTGATCCTAAGGTAGAAATGAATCTTTTCATACCATAAAAAGCTCAATAACTGAAAGGGCTGAAGGAAACAATATGGTTCATAAGTTCAGTCTCAATCATCAAAGACTTTCTTTAAGGCAAAACTATTTAAAATTCATCCATATAGTCCCACTGCCACATATAGGGCCTTGCCCACAGCACTCAATAGAAGTTTGATGCATCAAACAAGTGAGAACAAAGTCGCCTTTACAAAGACCTTCTTCCTGGGGGAGGAAACATTCTATGAATCAGTCTAGGAGGAAGGAAAAAAGGACAAAGAGCTTGAATCCCTGAATCAAAAATACTGATTCCACATGCTGGGCTCAATTCAGCACAGTTTTACCTAATGCTAATGGCCAACCCCCTCCTCCGTCCCCTGCAACAGTGCAGAACTCCCTCCCTGCCCTTGACTAGACAAGAGAATTTCTTTACTTAAGATGTTGTAACAAAATAGGAAGGTATAAAAAGAAAGTTCCTGTCAACTACAGAGAAAGGAAAACTGCAAGTCTGAAAACCCACCATAAATTGCCTTTCTCTTAGAAAGCCTGCTGTCCACAGTGAAACCTCCCTGGCCACATTTTTTGTGGCTGAGTGGAACTCCTACACCCAATCGGCCACGTTGGGCTCAAGCTACTGACTCCGGGAAAAGAGCACACATGAGAAGATGTGTTGACAGTAAATAGTAAAAACGCTTTTTTTCTTTTGTCAGCATCTAGTAAAATGAGAAAAAATGAGAAAGACTTTCTTTTTTTGATCCGCTCTCTGAAAAACTAACTTTATAGGAAGATGAAACGTGAGCATGAAATTTTAATATGTAATTATTTTATACTTTTGCCTACTCACACAGTCTTACATTAATTATTTGCATAAACTAAGTGAATATGAGCCGTTAATAACACTTGTTTATTAGCATGCTGATGAGTTCTTTCCAAATAAGGTTGCTCCCCAAAATGGAAAACTACCAGTCATATCATGGTGGGAAAGAACACTTGTCTGCTCTGGCCACCAACTATTAAACATTAAAAAGATGTTGAAAGGCTACAGGATTATTTTATTTCCTTCAATATACAATATACAAATGTTTAAAATAAGAAAAACTGAAATGGGAGTCTGGGACTTGCCCAAGAACACAGTGCAGATCAAGAAGATGTAGGAAGGGAACATGCGTGAGAAACATGCCTGCCCTTCCTGGCCTTCAGCCAATAAATAGTTCATGGCAGTCTCTCTGGGTAACACTGCCTGCGGCCTCTTCCGAGGACATTGCCCAACATCTTATTCTGGTGTAGTCATTTGCTCCCAAGGCTGCCAAAAAGGCTGATGATAGATAGCCTAAGCACAGCTTCCTACCTAAATGCACATATGTAAATAAGTATTTTCAAAAAGAAATGGTCAAAACATCACATGTTCTCACCTATAAGTAGGAGCTAAGTTATGAGGATGCAAAGGCATAAGAATGATACAATGAACTTTGGGAACTCGGAAGAGGGGTGGGGATGAGGGATAAAAGACTACACACTGGACACAGCGTACACTACTTGGGTGACAGGTGCACCAAAATATCAGAAATCACCACTAAAGAACTCATTCATATAACCAAACACCCCCTGCCCCTCAAAAGCCTGTTGAAATAATAAAACAAAATGGTCATTCAATTTCTTTTCTCCAAGTACCAAAACTTTCATGGAGTAAGCAACAAAGTGAAAAACAGACACTTGGATTCAAATAGTACAAAGGTCTCATGCTCCAAACAACGCAAAATACCTACACAGAAACCACAGGAACCTACATGTCTGACTCAGCTCTGTCAAAACATCCTTACCTAAGACGGATGGTTTAAGGTAGTGGTTTTCAATACTTACTTGACTGTGACCCGCCATCAGAAAACAAAGAAATTAATTTCACATTGCAACCATTTATATGTTTCATGTGTGAGTGTGCATGGGTATGTATAAAGCTGAAACAAAAATGTCACAAACAATACTTACCCTTATGACATGGAATGCACTCTGATATTTTCCATTTTATTCTATTCCACTCAATAGTTCATTAATTTAAAATGCTAGTCATGGTCCATGAATTGGTTTTACAAGCCACTGATTCTGACTTGCTGTTAAAAGGCATATTGGTTCTCAAGCTAGAGCATCAGAAAATTCTACTGTAATACTAGAGAAACTATTCAACATTATGTCTTACAGCTTTTATCAAAGGTTGATGTAAGAGACAATCTCATGACGAATGTTCCTGCATCTTTGTAAAAGCGCTATTAAAGACAGAACATCACATTGGTCAATGTTAGCTATATAAAGATCAGTGCCTTGTGTTCATGGATTTGTTTATTCATTTATTCACTGTACCTTGAAAAACATGAGTCCCTATGCTAAGAAGCGAGGAAATAACGAGAAATGAAACACACAGGTGTTGCCTTCAAATAATGCATAATTTAAGTGGAAAATAGAAAAGTAAATAGGCAATTAAATGATAATGGTTTGCATAATATGCTATGAAAGTACATTAGAAATGCATTAAACCCAGATTTGAGAGGCTAGATTGGGCTAAAGGCATTCAAGAGTAAATGGTGATAGCTATGGTGAGTACAAAAGAACAAGGAGGAACTAGACAGGCAGAAAGTTGGGGAAACAATGGTATGCAGAGACCAGCGAATGTCGTATCTTGGGAGGAGAGGAAAAAAATAGTGCTTCAGAGAAACTGAAACAAGTTCAGCAAGAGTTCTTTAAGATAAGGGTGTAGATGGATGAGGCTAGAAAGGTAAAACAGCATCTGCCAAGATCATGAGAGGTCTTATAAACCTTGGAGTGCAGACTTGATCCTAAAGGCAATGGGAGAAGTTCTACTGCCAGTTAGGATATCAGAGGATGCAAAAGACTTTCATGCCATGGTAACACTCAAATAAAAATATTCAAATAACAAGAAAATCATATGTAATTATGAAACTGAAGAGAGGTCAATGACACGAAGCCTAGATGAATGAATTTCTAGAGAGAAAAAGCCTTGCTAGGGGAGTAGCAAGACAGCCATGGCAGCTTTCAGCGGCAAACCGGGCCTGGTAAGTGGGTAGAAGACAAAACTTTTCTTGGGCCTTCAGGCCCAAAGCAGTGGCCTCAGCAACACCCAGGGAGGCTGTTAATCAGGCAAACTAGGGAAGATTAAATTGAGGACTCATCCCAGATCAACTTGACTCTTGTTAAAATCTGAATGATCATCTCTTTGTCTTAGATGTCAAAAGTAGAAAAAGGTTCACACTCTTGGAGAAAAGACAATGAGAAGCCACTGAGGGCCTCTGAGCAGAGGGGAGAGAGGACCAGATCTGCTTTTAGAAAGGTCCCTTTGACTACAGTGTGGACAACAGCATGGAGTGGAGTTTAACACCAAAAAGTAGGGGGAACAGGAGGCTGTGGCAGGAACTCATATAGGATATGACAGTGACCTGGCTGAGATTACTGGAGGTAGAGAGAAGTATTGATGGAAGAGAGATTTAGGAAATAAAATGGACAGGACTGGGTGATTCAGTTGATTGCAGGGAGTGGGGAAAGAAGGAAAGAAAGGGTGAGAGCTGACTCACAGACTCCTGGGGTAAGAACTCATATAAGCCAATGTTTTCCCTGAGAGGGGGACATTGGAAGAACAAATCAGGGGTTACGGTCAGAAATGACAAGGTGTTGAGTGTGATGTGTCTGTCAATCAGTCAAGTGGAGATGCCCTTTGAATCTATGAATCCAGCGGCCAGCAGAGTTCTAGGCTGGAGAAAGAGTTCTGGGTACATTCAGCATCAAGCCATAAGATCACCCAGGGACAATACAGGGTGAGAAGTAGGACTAGAAAAGATGCCTGAGTAACACAAGACATTAAAGGGATAGACAGAAACAACTGAGAAGGAATGACCAGAAAGAAGGATGAACAAGGATAGGATGGCGCTCTGGAAAGCAAGAGAAAGGGGTGTTTCAGGTCAACAGTCACGGGTGTTAAAGGCTGTCAGTGAAATAGGATAAAAATTGGAAATTATTAATTTGATTTAGCTACAGCAAGGTTGCTGGAAACCTTGGTGAGGTAGTTTAGGAGGCTGGGAGTTTATGACTCTTAGAAGGCTGAGCATGGAGCTGAGAAAATGGAGATAGAGTAGTGAACTCAAGATGTTCCGCAGGGTAGGAAGGAGAAGGCATGGTGGTGGTGAGAAGTTTTAAGACAGAAAAACTAGAGGTGGTGGGAAGTACCCAGGAGCAGGGTAGACGCTGAGCACAGAAGTTAAAGGTGCCACCTTGGTGGTCTAGCACGGCCTGCCAGGGGCAAGGGAAGGGGGAGCAGTGACAATTATGCAATGTATTTGCAAATCTGGCACTGGCCTGTGAGGTCCTGTGGGGAAAGGACTGTGCAGCTTTCATCTGTGCATTCCCCATGCCTGGCCCACACAAGGCCAGTTGAACGAATAAACAACCAACTGGGATGATGAAAGGCAATGCTAGATAGGTAAGGTAAAGTGAAGTTTCAGAAGGCCTTGAGTGCCAGTCTTGGAAACAACAGCTAAATCCAATATGCAATGAAGACGACAAAATGGTTTTCTTGCAGAAATCACATAACAAGTCACTTCTGTGTTAAAAATATTATATGAACACCATCATGCTATAAAGTATATAAACCCATATACAAATAACAGGGCCACTTTCAAAGTGGAACATCCTGGCTCAGTGGGTGCCATGTTCTGATCCTTAATTGGCCCTAACTCTTCACCCAGAAAGCCCGATGCATTACAGTAAGGCTGCAAATAGCTTGAACCTTTTTTGATAAGGTGGTCAACACTCCTTGGGCTTACTCTAGTGTCTTTTCGAAGGCCTCCCTGGACTCCCCCTCCTGTTGTTAATGACCTCAGGTAGATGCAAGCCATTGTCTAACAAAGATCAGCACACATGCTCAGGTTTGGTTAGCACCACAAAAGAGCCACCACCATAACCGTGTTATCTTCACCACTGAATCGACTAAACAAAATCAGGATGCCTGTAGTACGTATGTTGAGATCCTGCAGGTTCCTGTAGGAATTGTTCCAATCTAGGGAACTGCAAAGTAGGAATTTAAGGTCCTAGCCCTCCAGAAGTGTATAATCCATTAGATTATAAACTAGAATGCTGCCTGGAACACAGAAGACATGCAACAAGTATCTACTGAGTGAATTTAAATGACTACCGTTGATAAGATTTTGCCTACACGCACCAACAGTAAGACTACAGAAGTAATAGGGAAAACTGCTTAATTGATTTACCCATATAAATCAAGTTAAAATCTTTCTTCGTAAGAGATTAGGCAGATGCTTCATTTAAAACATTGATTTTTAACTGTTATTTAAAACCTATAAATCCTACATAAATATTATTTAATTGCCTAAGTAAGCTTCTATACTACACTTTCTCCAAAGGCAATTTATTAAGCATTACATAATTTAATAGTCTAATGGCTTATTCTCTGAGATTAAAATCTATAACCAATTTTTTTTCCATTTAAATAGATAATCAAAACTAGTTGGCTGTCTAGAAGCAACCATTGTTAGGGACATTCTAGCAAGTATGACATACTTTTTTATATCATTTCTTCAAGGGCTAAAATATTCTTTACTGTGTGTTCTTTTAATATTTAGCAAATATAATGTTCACTTTCCTATTATAGTAACAACCACCATTCACAGAGTACTCACGTATCAGTATAGATCCCAGTGCCAGAGACCTACCTCTCGTGTGGAAAGGGAAGTTTATGTTTAAAGTAGTTGAAGAAAGCTGTGATCATAGTTACCCTCCTCCTCCCGTGATGTAGCTGTAGCCACCAGTGCCCAGGCCGTAGCCGTAGCGCTCTCCCAGAAACACAGGCTCGCCGGAGTCATAACAGCTAAGCAAGTGCTGGAGCCTGGAGATACTGAGATGCCAAAGGGAACACAAATTATGATTACTTGATTCAAACGTGGTTACAGAATAGTTTATGGTTCTTACATCCCACTCTGTATACTGTGTAATACTAAACTGAAATAGTTAAGAGAAGAAATTTGAGTGACTTATAGAATAAGTAAAAATTTTAAACAACAACAAAAAAAGAAAAGAATGCATGAACACTGTACATTACTGGAAACAAGAGAAACTGAGACACGAGGGGCTTGTTCCTCAGTTTTTACAAGCCCCTGCCATAATATGGCTGCCTGATTTGTGTGGTGAGAGTGGCAGGTTACTGAAGTGAAGTTGGCCAGTGTGCTCTAGATCTTATTTCTACCAGTCCTGTTTTCAAGTGAGTGTGAACTAATCCTCACATCTTTTCAGATGAACTTGGTATTTAACAAAAAAATTCCTGATGGCCTAAAAAGGAGCCACTGAGATGCAAATGCACGTTGGTTCCCTGGCTGGCAGGTGGGGAAGAGAATTTGGGCAGTGAGGCTATCCTAGAAATCCTCAGATAATGAGGCACAACCATGCTTATGTTTCCCTCAATAAGGCCACCCAAGTCTGAGAACTTTTTGTGTCTAATTGCTTATACTTTTGAATACCTTTTGGCCCCTATCTGCCTTTAACACACATTACCAACAATAGCTTACAAAGGGCAGTGTATTAGTCTGGGTTCTCTAAAGTAAGACTATCCGTGAGTTAGTCATAAAAATGCCTGCAACTGCAGCTGCTGTTTGGATGAAAACAATGAATTTATAGGAAGATAAAATCAAAAAATAACTTTTTTAAGTAGACACAAAGGGTAGTGCTAAGAAAGCCTATTTTTTCAATGTTTTAAGAACTTACACCACTTAGAAACATCCCGTCCGCCTATAAGCCTGCAAAATCAAAAGCAAGTTAGTTACTTCTAAGATACAATGGGGATACAGGGGGTAAATATTCCTGTTCCAAATGTGAGAAAATGGCCAAAACAAAGGGGCCACAGGCCCCATGCAAGTGCAAAACCTGGCCAGGCAATCATTAAATATTAAACCTCCAAATGCGGTGAGTCAAGATCATGCCATTGCACTCCAGTCTGGGTGACAAGAGCGAAACTCCGTCTCAAATATATATATATATAATCCTCCAAAATCTCCTTGATTCCATGTCTCACATCCAGGACATGCTGATGCAAGAGGTGGGCTCCCTAGGCCTTGGGCAGCCCCACCCCTGTGGCTCTGCAGGGGACAGCCCCTGTGGCTGCTTTCACAGGCTGGTATTAAGTGCTTGTGGCTTTTCCAAGGTGCACAGAGGAAGCCGTCACTGGATTTACCATTCTGGGGTCTGGAAGATGGTGGCCCTCTTCTGAGTGCTCCACTAGGCAGTGTCCCAGTGGGGACTCTGTGTGGGGGCTCCAACCCCACATTTCCCTTCTGCACTGCCATAGCAGAAGTTCTTCATGAGGGCCCCATCCCTGCAGCAGACTTCTGCCTGGACATCCAGGTATTTCCATACATTCTCTGAAATCTAGGCAGAGGTTCCCAAACCTCAACTCTTGTCTTCTGTGTACCTGCAGGCCCAACACTACATGGAAGCTGCTAAAGCTTGGGGCTTGCACCCTCTGAAGCAAAAGGCAAGCTGTACCTTGGCCCCTTTTAGCCATGGCTGGAGCATCTGGGACACAGGGCACCAAGTCCCGAGGCTGCATAGAGCAGTGGGGCCCTGGGCCAAGCCCATGAAACCGTTTTTCCTCCTAGGCCTCTGGGCCTGTGATGAAAGGGGCAGCTGTGAAGATCTCTGACATGCCCTGGAGACATTTTCCCTATTGTCTTGGTATGAACATTCAGCTCCTTGTTACTTATGCAAATTTCTGTAGCTGGCTTGAATTTCTCCCCAGAAAATGGGGTTTTCTTTTTCACCTCATGGTCAGGCTGCAAATTTTCCAAACCTTTATGCTCTGCTTCCCTTTTAATAAGTTCCAATTTCAAACCATCTCTTTGTGAATGAATATGACTGAATGCTTTCAGAATAAGCCAGGTCACCTCATGAATGCGTTGCTGCTTAGAAATTTCTTCCACCAGATACCCTAAATCACCTCTCTCAAGTTCAAGGCTCCACAGATCTCTAGGGCAGGGGCAAAATTCCACCAGTCTCTTTGCTAAAGCACAGCAAGAGTGAACTTTGCTCCAGTTCCCAATAAGTTCCTCATCTCCATCTGAAACCACCTCAGCCTGGACTTCATTGGTCAAAACTATTCAACAAGTTTCTAGGCAGTTCCAAACTTTCATTCATCTTCCTGTCTTCTGAGCTCTCCAAACTGTTCCAACCTCTGCCTGTTACCCAGTTCCAAAGTCACTTCCACATATTTGAGTATCTTTTCAGCAACACCCCACTCCTGGTACCAATGTAATGCATTAGTCCATTTTTATGCTGCTGATAAAGACATACTCAAGACTGGGAAGCAAACGAGATTTAATTTAACTTACAGTTCCACCTTGTGGCTGGGGAGGTCTCACAATTATGGCAGAGGGCAAAAGGCATTTCTTACATGGTGGCAGCAAAAGACAATGAGAAAGAAGCAAAAGCGGAAACCCCTGATAAACCCATCAGATCTCATGAGCCTTATTCACTATCATGAGAACAGCATGGGAAAGACCGGCCCTCAGGATTCAATTACCTCCCACTGGGTCCCTCCCACAACATGTGGGAATTCTGGCAGATACAATTCGAGTTGAGATTTAGGTGGGGACACAGCCAAACCATATCATTCCATCCCTGGCCCCTCTCAAATATCATGTCCTCACATTTCAAAACCAATCATGCTTTCCCAACAGTCCCCAAAAATCTTAATTCATTTCCACATTAATTCAAAAGTCCATAGTCCAGTGTCTCATCTGAGACAAGACAAATCCCTTCCACCTATGAGCCTGTAAAATCAAAAGCAAGTTAGTTCTTCCTAGATACAATGGGGGTATAGGCATTGGGTAAATACAGCCATTCTGAATAGGAGAAATTGGCCAAAATGAAAAGGCCACAGGCCCCATGCAAGTCCAAAATCCAGTGGTACAGTCAAATCTTAAAGTTCCAAAAGGATCTCGTTTGATTCCATGTCTCACATCCAGGTAACACTGATGCAAGAGGTGGGTTCCCATGGTCTTTGGCAGCCCTTCTCCTGTGGCTTTGCAGAGTACAGCCTCCCTCCTGGCTGCTTTCACGGGCTGACATTGAGTGTCTGTGGCTCTTCCAGATGCATGGTGCAAGCTGTCAGTAGATCTACCATTCTGTGGTCTGGAGGACAGTGGCCCTCTTTTCACAGCTCCACTAGGTGGTGCCCCAGTAGGGACTCTGTTTGGGGGCTCCGACCTCATATTTCCCTTCCCCACTAGCAGAGGTTCTCCATGAGGGCCACTATCCTGCAGCAAACTTGCCTGGGCATCCAGGCATTTCCATACATCTTCTGAAATCTAGGCAGAGGTTCTCAAACCTCAATTCTTAACTTCTGTGTACCCGCAGGCTCAACACCACATGGAAGCTGCCAAGGCTTGGGGCTTCCACTCTCTGAAGTCACAGCCCAAGCTGTACTTTGGCCTCTTTTAGACATGGCTGGAGTGGCTGGGACGCACAGCATCAAGTCCCTAGACTGCACACAGCATGGGGACCCTGAGTCCAGCCCACGAAACAAACCACTTTTTCCTCCTGGGCCTCTGGGCCTGTGATGCAGAGGTAGGGGAGCAGGGGAAGGAGCTGCTGCGAAGGTCTCTGACATGACCTGGAGACATTTCCCCCACCTTGGGAATTAACATTCGGCTACTTGCTACTTACAGAAATTTCTGCAGCCGGCTTGAATTTCTCCCCAGAAAATGGGTTTTTCTTTCCTATCGCACAGTCAGGGTACACATTTTCTAAACTTTTATGCTCTGCTTCCCTTATAAAACTGAATGACTTTAACAGGATCCAAGTCAGCTCTTGAATGCTTTTTTGCTTAGAAATTTCTTCCACCAGATACCCTAAATCATCTCTCTCGAGTTGAAAGTTTCACAAATCTCTAGGGCAGGGGCAAAATGCCACAAGTCTCTTTGTTAAAACACAGCAACAATCACCTTTACTCCAGTTCCCAACAAGTTCCTCATTTCCATCTGACATCACCTCAACCTGTAGTTTATTGTCCATGACTATTAACATTTTGGGCAAAGCCATTCAACAAGTCTCTAGGCTAAAGTTCCAAACTTTCCCACATTTTCCTCTCTTCTTCTGAGCCCTGTCTCTAAATTATTTGCCAAGATATCTTTTCTCACAGAGGAATAGTAACATTAACAGTTCTGGTGTCTCATTTTTTGGTGGGAGGGATGGGTAAGAACAAAACAAAGTACATGAAAAGATCACCTTTCCCATCCCCACTCATGAGTCTTATAAAAATACCCTAGCTAATAAAGCTAAAGCTGAAAGTGAAGAAAACGAATTTAATATATGAAAAGAAACTCTGACCAGTGACAAGTGTTGGTGCTCAAAGAGTTCACAAGACTTCCAATCAGGTTTATATCTGTCTGAAGGTCAAGGCCTCTGACAATGCTGATGGTTTCTGAGTGACTAGAAAATGTTCTTTGAACACTATCCTGTTTTCGGCACACAAGGTGACTCTAGGACTGCCTCGTAATGAGACTGGTGTAAAAATCTGATCTGCTGTTCTCTACAAGGAGTTTGCTATTAACCTCTGCTATTTTATCATTGGTTTTGTTTAGTTGCCAATGATTTTCTAACTTTTAATTCTTGTAGATAGAGCTGCTTATATTTTTCCAACTCAGTTTTATTAGTCTTATGGAAAGTTTTCATTTTAGAGAGTTCAGATTTCAGATCTTTCTCAGCTCCCTGCGACTTCTTATTGAAGCAACTTTATTCTCTCTTAACTAAGTTCCCTCAAGATGCTGCTTGTGTCTGCAAAGACAGATTTTCTTTTAACTTTTCTACTATATCTTGTTTACTCTTTCTTTGGTCTCTTTCTTGTACTAAATTTGTTTCCACATTCTTATTGTACTAAATTTGTTTCCATATAAGTTTTGGGGCTTTCTATTTTTACTCTGTAGTCAAGATAATCCCTCTTTTACAGACTTCTGCTTTCCAATGTATTTACTTACTTTATCTTATTCATTCTAATACATTTGTTTGATTTACTTCATTTAACACTGTGTTTGGCTTACACATAGAGTATCCTGGACATAAGTAACTTTATCTCAGAAAAAGACTCCATCTTACATTTCATTAGGCACTTTGCCAAAAGGGGCCAGATGTTTTACTTGATCAATAAAGGTTCTATTCAATCAAATGAGGACATAACCAAGCACATTCCTCCATTTTCAGTCCTCACCAGAGGACTCTGTGGCCATAGAAAGAGCAAGACTTCAGCAGTTCAAATGGCCATCTTAATTGACAGTCTTGCTGTCACTTGTGATAAGCACCCAGCATTTGCCACTGAAGGCTCTGCCCACATCAAAGTCTTTTCCTTGCAAGACTGAGGGACTGCCTGCCCCAGACCAGGATATTCTTTTTTTCAATGTCTCTCTCCCTGGAGTGGTTCATTAACCCTTTTTCCTATCCCCTTTTCCTTGATGTTAAATGTTACTTTGTTATGGGAAGTGTAATCTATAAAATTATATATTAAGTATACTATTATGGTTTGCATTATTGACTGACTTGTGGAGTGGCTTGAACCTGTGTGCCTATGGCTCTACTGACTGAAAAGGAAGTACTGAGAATCGATTCCTTGGGAACTCCATGTAGCTCACGGCTTTTGTGGCTGAAATAGCATCAGTAAAAATCTGACATTGTAGAAAGACATAAAGACATGTGGACCTGGTTATCCCCAACCTGGTGCTATGCATGAGGGTTTAGGTTGCTTTGTACAGATTCTAAAACCAAGGTCTTTTCTCTGAGAGCATCTCTTGTATGATGGAGATCAATTTCTAGGCTACTGAATTTACTTTCAGCTTTACAAAGTGGTTGAGAAAGAATATGCTTATCTTTTAGGTTAGTTGCATCAAAATTAACTGTGTCCTACAAACAAAACTACTCATCTCTTGCTCTCAGGAAAGCAAGTTCTAGGTCTCTTATTGATGTGTGACAGATCATAATCATGGAAAGCAGCAGCCAGTCTAGCATGGTACAATTCAACGCTGTATCCAGGATTTCCTTGCTGTGTTTACATTCTCCAGTTTAAAATTGAGCATTATATTCTTGCTGTCAGACTACTGAGCTGTCCACTGTCCTGGTGTGATATTACGATTATATATTGATATGGTTTGGCTGTGTAAAAATGGACTAATATATATATATTGGTTTTCATCCAGAGTTCCTGGCTCTTAACTCCCATAGCCCTTGTTACTCCTTTATTATAATGCTGGGTTGCTTTATTAGGCCTCAGGAGCAGATGTAAGGAAACAATCTCTCTCTCTGACCTTCTCCTGTTGACACAAGATTCTTTCAGTGCTGCCTCACCAGCCAGAAATCTCCACGGTTGGCCAGTGGCACCTCTGGCCGGGGCCTCGCTCAGCTCTGGGCTTGCCACTAGACTTGCTCTGCCCACTAAGCCTGGCAGGCAACGCTTAGCTCATATTACTGGCCCAGGTTCCACACCTGCTGTGGCTCTGTGCTCAGCCCATAGCTGGGCTGAGCATGCTGTGACTGGCTTCTGCCTTGGGTGCCAGCATCTGGACAAGGGGTGGGGGATGCAGCAGATCCTGAAAACTTGGTGATGCCAGCAACTGCGGAGCCCCAAGGGGTGTTACCCTTTTGCTCAGGGAGTCCTAAGCTCTGAGCCCCCAGGAAGAATCACAGCTTGTTCCTGTTATAGCTCATTCATTCCTACCATCTGCATGCTTCGGTGAATGGGGGCATGTCCCAGCTCATTTGGTCCTGCCGCCCCACTCCAGCCCGTGGCTCCTGGGCTGGCCCAGCCCCACCGCTTCCAGTTCCCATCATGTGGGGCAGCTACCCAGCACCAGCAAAGGGTGGCAGGATTACAGTGTTACAGCTCCGGCTCAGGGAATCCTGAGGTCTAGGCCCCTAGAAGGGTTGCCGCTCTAGTGAACAGGAGTGTGTCACCACCCTCAGCTCAGTGAGCCAGCCAGGAAAGTGTTATAACCCTTTTCACTCCCACTGTTCAGCGGGTCCCAGGTTCTTGTCCCACATCCAAGAAGAATGAGGTTACACAGACACTGGAGAGTGAGCCAGGTGGAGGAGGGTTTTATTCAATGAAAGAACAGCTCTCAACATGAGAGGGGACCCAAAGTGGGTAGCCCTCTGTGTGAGAGGGTGCCCTAACTAAGGCAGGTAGTCCCAATATGTGGCTGAGTCTGGGGTTTTTATGGGCTCAGGATCGGGGAGTGTGTGCTGACTGGTCCATAGGCAGGCCTGGGAAAAGCACCATTTGATTAGCTAAAAGGCATCGGGGAAGTTCTCACTCCTGGCCGTGGACTCTACCCTGAGCTGATAGCCTGGCTTGAAGGTTGGGTTTCACTGGGGACCTGGCCGTTTCTGCCTAGGAATTTGTGTGCCTCTTGCCTCTATCAGTGTCCTTGTACCTGCCCAAGGTAGGAATTTAATCTCATTGTGGGTCAAAAGACTCTAATTCCAGAAAATGTCCTGCCCCACAACCTAGAGGAAGAAATACTACACAGAGAGGCCAAGAAATGAATAAGGAGGTCTTTCTGGGTTTAGAACATGGGCTTTTTGTTCAATCACATTTTTAAATGGTTGTCAATCATGCCTATATAATGAAGCCTCCATAAAACCCCAAAAGGACAGGGTTTGAACAGTTCCTGGATAGCTAAACATGTGCAGATTCCTGGGGGTCAAGCACCCAAGGGGGGCAAGGAAGCTCCACACTCCTTCCCCCATACCTTGCCCTACACATCTCTTCATCTGCATCCTTGATAATATCCTTTACAATAAACCAGTAAACCTAAGTGTTTCCGTGAGTTCTGTGAGCTGCTCCAGCAAATTAAAGGAACCCAAAGAAGGGGCTGTGGGAACCCCAACTTAAAGTCAGTCAGTCAGAAGATCTGGAGGTCTGGACTTATGACTGGTGTCTGGGGAAGCAGTCTTGGGGACTGAGCCTGCTGTGGGATCTAAGGCTATCTCCAGGCAGATGGTGTCAGAACTGAATGGGAGGACAACCAGCAGGAAGAGGACTGCTTGTTTGCTGGGGGGAAGAAATTCCCACATATTTCAGGGTCACAGAAGTCTTCCTCATTGATTGTTGTGGTATAAGAACACAGAAAAAAATGTTCTGAGAGTTTTTCAGGAACAACTGATGTTAGTGAAGTGGGATTAGCTAGAATGGCTCAGGTTCAGAGAAACATTTGGTTTGAGAAGAGAAAGGATAAAAGCCCGGGGGATGAGAAACCCTTGAATCCTGGGTGGCCAAACAATCACCTATGATATGAAGTCACAGTGCTCTGCTGAGTTACTAAAGGTAAAAGTTACCAATGGAATTTAGAGATGGAGAATTTGTTCACCGGCTGCATAAGAAAATGCAAACTAATCAGAAAAAAGCAAACTATTCAATCCCTTGATTATTGTTATCTATACTAGCTAAAATAAAATTAAAAGAGAGTGCTGGGTTAGACCGTGACACTACATACACCAAACTTAGATTTCAGTGAGTCTAAGCTTCAGCCACTAGCCTCAGAACCATGGCACAAGGGCAAAATTATGCAGGAACAACAGAAAGTACCTCTGAGACCTGGGGTGACCTATGGGAGAAGGGAAGAACCAAATAATTATTGAAACTAGAGGGTATGGTGTAAAGGAACTATTCCATTTTGTAGATCTGTATCATCCACCTCTTGAGGAACCTTTATAAAAATGGATTATGAGAATAACTAATTTAGGGGCAGTATCTTTGGTTTTGAATGCTGCAGAATGGAAGAGCATGTTTGGTTTGATGCAGGACCCACAACTCAATGCTGAACAATTGCACATGGGTGTACATAATCCAGACACACAGGAGGTTATTCCTGAGGGAACAGCAAGCCTGATGGACTGAATAAAAGCCACTGTAAGATCTGTTTACCCTGAGAAGGGGGACTGCCAAACTCCACCTATAAATGCCAAG